>NW_009911618.1:0-30090 GCF_000696875.1 Nestor notabilis | reverse complement strand
AACCCTAACTATTCTATGATTCTAATGTGTGAACTGACTACAACCCCCATTCTCCATCCCCCTGTGCTGCTGATGGGAAGGAGGTAGAGAAAGAGAGAGTAAAGTTAAGTCTGGGAAGAAGGGAGGGGTGGGGAGAAGGCATTTTAAGAGTTGGTTTTATTTCTCATTACCCTACTCTGATTTGATTGGCAGTAAGTTAACTTCCCCAAGTCGAGTCAGTTTTACTGTCCTGGTTGTGGCTGGGATTGAGTTAATAGTCTTCCTAGTAGCTGGTGTAGTGCTGCGTTTTGGTTTTAGAACTATGCTGATACTACACCAATGCTTTTAGTTGTTGCTTAGTAGCACATACCCTGATCAAGGATTTTCCGTTTCTCATGCTCTGCGCGTGAAGAGGGGCACAAGAAGCCGGGAGGAAGCAGAGACAGGACACCTGACCCAAAGTAGCCAAAGGCTCCGTACCACATACCACAGCATACCACATTCCATACCACAGCACATCATGCCCAGCATATAAACCGGGGGGAGGCACCCAGAAGGGCAGATCACTGCACAGGTCAGGCTGGGTACCGGCCAGCAGGTGGTGAGCGGTTGTGTTGTGCATCGCTTGTGTTTTCTGAGCTTTCACTTGTTCTCGTTGTTTCCTATTGTTATCATTATCATTGGTATTATCACTGTATTTTATTTAAGTTATTGAACTGTTATTACCTAACCTGGGGGTTTTACATTCTTTTGCTTTTCCTCCCCTTCCCGCCCAGGGTGGGGAGAAGGAAGAGGCAAGCAACCAGCTGCGTGGTACTTGGTTCCTGGCTATCATCTTCCAACGAGGTTCGAATCCGAGTAACAGAGCAAGGTATAAAAGGAAAATTTCTGCTACGTAGACATTCATAATAATTGCATTGAATCAACTGCACATCTCTCAATAGATGCACGAGACACATGGCCAAAAATAAATCCAATAGATTACGCAATTTTTGGAGACCAACCTGAATACATTTTAATGTCCAAATTTGACATGGGGAAAAAACTACTTACAGTATTCTAAAGCTTAAAGAATATGATCAGAATACATAAATATGCCAGCCAAACAGTAGCGATATGAATTTCTGTGTGCTTTTTCAGAAACATACTTAAGAAACAAATGTATTCTGTTAGCATGGCTATGCTGCCAGCCCAGCATCTGTATGTCACATCACATCAAGAACAGGACTAAAAGGAAAGCACTGCAGGTGCCTGCTAAGGTCAGCATGTTCAGTCCAAAACTTCTGGTATCATTGCACAGCCTATTTCACAGAGGGTACCCTGAAGAGACAGCCCAGAGTCCCAATGGTAGGTGATCAGAGAGAAACGATTTGTCAAACTAGCTTAGAAGTCCAGGAGAAGGAAGTCCAAAAGTAATTCATGTATTTGCTCTTGATCAGTCAACAGAGACCAGCTTCCACTGTTAACAGAAAACTGGCACATAACTATAGTTTGTTTGCTCTTGGCCAGGCTTGGTCTCCATGGGCTAAGTAACTTGTATTGAGAACCCAGGGGAAAATGCCATCAGCATAGGGAAAACTGGAGACCAGGTTCACAGCCCTCAGCTACTGGTTTAGACCGAGAGCTCAAGCCAGAACAGAGGAGAGAACAGTGACAATGTAGCATGCCCACAAGCATATTTATGTTGTGCCAGAGCCATAAAAAGGTGAACTGAAAATCTTTGGGGGTACTTTCCAGGCTGAAATCTGGATAGTGGGTTTTGAGTTTGTGAAAGAAAGATTGCAATATGGAGACACGGAGAAAGAGAGTCAGAAAGAAATATTGCAACTAAGTTAGAAACAGAACTTAGTCTTCTATCTGCTAATTAACACAAGACTACAGAAAGCACAGCAAAGTCAGCCCAAGCCCAAGGAGAACACAATTTCAGAGGTATGGAGAAAGCTAACCCAAACAGGATTACTGACCAATGATGGGATATTTCCTTTCTTTATAATTAAACTGCAGCCATTAGCAGAACCAACTGCATTCATATTTATTCTTACAGCTGCCCCACATTAATATGCCTATAGTACTGTCCATTGAAACTGACGGTGTGTTTCGTTTTCAGCTCTGCCATCAGATGGCAGAGCAACACCATTCCTGTCATGCAGGTAGCTGATCCACATCTGAAAGCCTGATAATGCCAGGTACAGTAAACATGCAGCCATGCAAAAAATAACCCTAGAAATCAAAATAGGTTCCCCTCTGTATTGCAAGATAAACCTCATTCAAATCCAGTCACATCAGAAAGTTTAGTTCATAATCCTCTTAACAGACTGCAGAAGTAAATTTTAACCTGTCCTCATGGTTGCAGAGAAGGCCTAAGAAAACCAGATCTGCAACATTATCTAATCCTAATAAGCAACCACATTATGAGTAACTGTGGCACACAGCCGAGATCTTGCTGCATGATTCTCGTATGGCTTTTCCAGTTTTGCATCTCATTATTGTATCAATGTTGAGTGTACAAGGGACAGTAATTTGCAAGCTCTTTCTGCCCCGCAGCAGACCTAAGTAGGATTCATCCTAGTACAGATATATGCACTGATACAAAATCATTTGGGTTTAAGCTTTAGCTAGCTTAGAATTCTGAAGCTGAATTAGTATGCCTATTTTCCTCACTTTCATTACTCGCCTCCTGCCTCCAAGCAGCAAAGATTTTGCAAGAAGCTTGTATCAGTGCAACCACCTGCAATATCTTCTGCCACAGAGGACTCACTGCTTATCAGCCAGCAGTGACATTACTAGCTCTCTCTTAGCATACACTGTGCTATGGCAGAAAGAAAGAAAGAGGTTAAGTAGAAAACTTTCCTACTGAAGCTGAGGGAGTTCCCCATTTCTGCAATGGTAGATGTAGCTCTAAATAGCGAGCAAGACATGAGAAGTTTGCCTTACAAAATATTCAGTACTTTGAACGTGCCACCACAACTGAAGTCTTTCTAAAAATAATTGTGGCAACGAGAAGAGGCAAAAAGAGCCAAAGCAAAAATAGCTAAATAATGGAGCTACTAAAAAAAACCAACCAGCTCCATTTTTGTACCTAAGTAATGGGATCATGCATCCTGTGAAGAAGAGACATGGAGGTAAACTTCGGAAGAAATTCATTTCAACTGTCTCAGCAAGATTTGGCAAAGTTGACAGAGCCTGAGGGTTTAGGTTACTGCTATCGTATCTGTGAGACAGGCCAGCGCAAGCTCCAAGCAGCACATGGCAACAAAGCGATCATGGAAGAGTCTTAATAGCTTTAGAAAATGAATTTAAAGGAGTTTCAGGGCTGAGGTGAAACTTCAGTAGGTAGAAGACTGAACTATGCCACTGGTGAATTCTCTTGCAGCAATTCAGTCAAAAACTAGAGGCCTTTAATGAACATTACAAAACACTGAAAAAACCATATTATGCTCAAAGACAAGAAGTGGCTTTTGCCACTCATCAGCAGATACTCCACACAAATCATCATTAGCTTAAGCTACTGAATTCTTTTAAACCAGAACAACCGCAATACAGCCCATCTAAGCTAAGCAGGCGAGTTTTAAGGTTGGCCCTCTTTCATCAAAAGACAATTATTTTTAATTTTATGTTTATTTTAGTTTTATATTTAGTGGTATGTGGCACTAGGACACTGACATTTATTCATGGCTCAAAAAGGCATGTGAATTCAACCAATATGGTGATAGTGTTATATTAAAATGAATAAGCTTTATTAAGTTGATGTAAACAGGAGATAGAACTAAACCACCTACAAATTCTGTACATGCTTAAGATTTCATTGCCATGGGGGTTGGCCACATACTTGTGAGCACCACTGTGCTGATCATGCAACATCTTTAGCCAGTTCTGAAGCCCTCCCTCCCCCCCCAAAAAAACACCCACCAAAAAACCAAAAAAAAACCCAACAAACCAGGCAGTAAATACTAGCTCCCTACAGAAAAACAGCTGAAACACACTGAATAGCAGTGTTTCTTTCACAACTTTGTGCATAATGCAACCCTTTTTATGTAGGAAAGTGCCGTGTCAAGCCCTCAGAACACAGCAGTTCACAAATACTGCAGAAAGCTGTAGTTTTGTGCCACTCTGTGCTAGTTTATATTGACTTAGTACACATCACTTGCTGCGCTCTTCCTTGCCCTAATGTAATATGTATGGAACAAACAGAGCCATTTTCTTTCTGCACTTTATTTCTACGTGCAATGTTAAAGGTCTTCCATGGGCCTGGAACAGTCTTTCGAATCCTGAACTGCTCCCAGGTGGCAAGAAAGCAAACCAGAATGTTTCTGCAGCTTCAGACCCTTTCTCAACTTGCAGGAAGGATGACAGATTTAGAACTATATAGAGTTAATAATTCAAGTAGCCTCTAATATTGTCATTGTTACAGGCAGGAAAGAATCATACAAGAAACTAGTGGTTACTTAGTAGGTGTGTTCAATGAGGGTCATTTTTCAAACACCAGATAAATCAGAGTTTAACACTGCAGTGCCACAAAGCCTGTCCTACAGGCCAGGACTCACTGAGCACAAGAAGCTTTTGGTTACAGCCCCATTTTCTGTGCTTTCACAACCTTTATCACTTGTGATCTGCATTTAGCCAAGGTTCTCCCACTTCCCAGATTAAAAGTTGTCCACACAAAGCAACTGTCTAAGCTTCACAAATGTGGAAAAAAACCTTGGTAACAAAATTTTGGTGCACTTCAGCTTAAACTTCCTAAGATTTAGGTTATGGGTTTTTTATTCTTTTAAGTTAGAATAATTCATTCCTTACTCTGAAATACCTGGTTTGCTGAGGCCAATAATCTTGATTTCTTGGCCAAGCAATTGAGACTAGAGGAATCTCCATTTTGTCAGAGCTAGAATGCTGCTGGCACCCAAACCTCACACCAAGCACTGCAGCCTTCATTAGTGTAAAGCTCTCTACTACAGAAAGTTCATGATTCTTGAAGTAAAAAACACTGCTTTTAGAATTGAGGTTTGTTGCATATCAAGTCATCTGCTGCAGCATAGCTGGGTTGTTTTCCTGTTCAGACATTTTTCACTTTCAGGAAAATTCTCTTTAATCAGAACAATTCTCTTCCCCAACAAAATGTTACGTGTGCACACAAGAATCCTCAGGAAGAATTAGTTTTGCCATGCAAAGAATCCTCAATGAAGTATCTATTTCAAGCCCCCTAGAAGGCTCACTTCGCTCTAAGTTTGTGCTCCTGCAGTCACGATTAATGGCAGCAAAATCCAGCCTGGCCTGTTTGCCAAGTTCCACCCTAAAGGGCTCCAGGCTGCAAACCAAGAGTTTACTATGGAAACACCAACAGTCTCCTAACAACAGGGGCTCTGAGTGATGCTGCAGGAATGTGAGCAACTTAGACCTGGTCATCCGAATTTCACGTACGTCCTATCTCTGCATGCAGAGCACTCAGAGTAACGCTGCCATCATGCAGCATTACCATGTAACAAGCGAGATAAATAGGCACGTGAAACAAAAGATTAGGTATCTGTCCCACGCATCTAACTGCAATTATGTCACACGAGTAAAGTTAGACAACAGGCCAACAACAGCCTCTGCAGTAGTAACACTGTTTGTCAGAAGACAATTAAGTTTTCAAAAACAGAGCACACAGTAATTGCCATCAACACCCACTCTACTTATCACTGCTTACCTAACTGTCTGTGTGCAACAACAGTCCGTTGTATGATCCCCATTTTAAAGGCTCCTCTCCTGGCTTGCTCCCTCTATTCAAATGAACTGTCAGTCCATAAAACTCACTGAAGCAACAGCATCTGCAATATTGTTATTAGTGGTGTATCAGCTCTTTCAATCAACCGCTGCACATACAAGTTTGCTCTAAAAATTAACACAGCCTCTGCAGAGTTGCAGAAGTGAAGTTATCACCCCACCCCAATTGTGTGCAATTAAAAGCTCCCAGGTTGTTTTCATTAACTGGAAGGAGGAAAGTGCCTTTCATGGAATGCAACTGAACTTGCTCCTTTTTCACTTTTCCATTTATTGCTACCTGCTCAAGCATGTGCAGAGTATTTTTAAGACTCCGATACCATCTCTCTGCAAGTTCATTTAACAGTCAACCTTTCAAATCCAACAGTAAACAAGCTAGAGTCTACACGGCTTAATGCAGCCATAAAAACAGTTCTTATGACACCATTTTTAATTTTTCAGTCTCTATTAACCCTTTCTATTCAAAATTCAATTCTTCAGGAGCAAAACTTCTTGACAATACATGCACCAGCTTATCTATGGGCAGTAACTAATCACTCCGCAGAAATAGAACTACAAGGCTGCAAACTGCATACTGCATTTAATGCATTCACCATTACTGCATATTGTAATGATGAAATGGAGATGATAAAACTTTTAGTTCTGTAAAGCAATGAAAATCCTCTCACACACTGTGCACTGCAAGCATTTAAGCTTCTGCTAGAGACTGACAGGAAAAGCCATTCACAATTTGTATACACGTGTATACGCACACATATGCTTGCAGATCTTACACAAAGGAAATAAAATCAGGTAATTTAGAGAGGATTATTTTTTAAGAGAAGATTATTTTTATTTGGAAATGCTTAATTGGGGCTAGTATTTTTAATATTCTATTCAATAATGACATGGAAAATGTTTAATTCTATTACAATTGGAATAGCCTGGCTAAGTATCACAATACAGCAGGTATTCTCTGCACAGGGTTAAATTTAAATGGAATGGAAAAGTATTGACTGTATGGGTTGTTTACTCAGTACTTTTTAAAACACTAAATTGGTAGACATGCACCACTTACAAGCAGTCTCCTGAGGCAAGCCTCTTTCCTAAAGAAGTTAATTTTCAGGCAAAAGATCTGGGCTCTGTTTCTTAGTTTCCAACAAACAACTAATCTTCAGTCATTCTTCTCTAAAGAAAAAAGAGGTGAAAGAACAGGAGTGTCAGAAAATCTGCTATGATAACATTACTAGTGTGTCACTTCTTCAGAACAGCAAGTACTGCTTTTCTAGTAAGCTTACTAATCCGCAGTTCAAAATGTTAGTGCAGTTTAAATCTAAGTAGAGCTTACCCATTATCACATGTATTTAATGTCTTTACCTCCAAGACATCCCAGAGTCTGCTGTTTAAAACCTGCCATACAACCAACACTCCAGTTACAGCCTTTGTACCTTTTATCTTTTCTCAGATACTTCATTTTGTCAGAACAGAATTAAACAGCCCAAGGGATACCATCCTACAGCAATTTTACCAATAAAGTATAACTAAATTTCCACAAGAGCAAAAAAAAATTAATAAAAAAAATTAATAAAAAAAATCAGTGTTTGCAATTAACTTACTAAATGTTTACTTTCAACACACAATCTCTAAAAGCAGTTACACTTTCCACCCTAAAGGGCAACAGTACAAAGATTTTAAGTGCAGTGATTCATCACCCACTTTCTGTTTTAACTCTCATTTTCCATTTCTCCTTCAGGCAGGTGCAAATACTACCACAAGCTACGCAAGATTTATTTAATCCAGTTACACGAAATTTGTCACTTTTCACCACTTTCCCATTCCTTTTATGCACATTCCTTTTACTTGCTTTCAAAACCTAGTAGGGCAGAAGGTTTTAGATGCATCTCAAGAAGTAATTTCTGCAATAAGGGTGAAATGTTTCTTTCCATCTCCCACGTCTATGCCGAGACACTGTTGACAACTCGCATACACAACTTCAGTTCTGGTACCCCCTGACAAATCACAAGCTTGTCAAATCTATTAGATTTTAGTATCTGTCATCAGTGCATACTCTTAAAAGCCTCCTTTACGAGCTCACCAGTGAACACAAGCTTAACAGTATTTGGTAGGACGTTCAAGAAGCTCTACAAAACCCAGAGGCTGTGAAACATCTTTGAACACTTGCTAACACACTATATATTCTCCAGTAGAAACAAGAATTGCTGCCTGCAATCAAATGAACTATGGCTGCAAATGGCTGGCAGTTGAGGACAAACGCTTTAATTAAACACAGTGAAACGGGAAGCAAGCAGTCCCCCTGGAAGCAAGTGTTTACAAGCCAGCATGGAAGGGCACATTGATGATGCAGAAAAGATGAGCAAGCAGAACAGCAAGTTCACTGTGGGTCAGATCAAACAAGCAGCTATTCAGAGGAAGCCTTCCTTTTTCTCTCTTTATGGAAAATGCTCATTTGCCATTTTCTCTTACCTGAAGTCTGTGTCCATCTCCATCTGTGACCAACTTCCTAAGGAATCCTACTGCTGCTGTGGAAGAGCAATCAACCCTGAAAGTTCCATGAAAGGAACTGGAAACAAACTGGTTAAGACAACACCAGGTGCTCCCACCTTATAAACTAAGTGGTTGCACCTGAGGCCCAATTGAGCTTGTTTTTTTACTTCAAAGCCCCAAGCAGTTTATGTGCAACAACTGTGTCTTTTTGCAGCACCACATGCTAATAACTACCTGTTCTAAACTCTGCCACCTGTGTTTGAGAAGAGGATCTTAAAAAGAGGGTCTACCAAATGTTTCATAGGTGGGAAAATGAATTAAAAGATGACATGTAAGCAGATTTTATGCTTTAAAGATGCCTGACATAAAAAGTTTTATTACTAAACCTGCATGCCAAGCACCTCTAAAGCTACCATGAGTGAAGGGAGCATCTGCTTCCAGATTCCCTATTCAATTTCTACTCCGGCTATACTCATCACTGCTGGCACCCAGGGTAATAACTCGTGACATTTCAACAGCAGACAAACAAGCAGCACAAAACCCAAGAGTTTCCAAAAGACTGACTAAAGTGACAAGATTGCATTTAACTCTAAAAGAAAGAAAGAAAATTAAGTGCCAAGAAGAAAGAACTGGCTGATTTTTTGTACTTACATTCTCATTTCAGAACTTTACTGTAACTTCAAGAAAGAAAATTAAGTGCCAAGAAGAAAGAATTGGCTGATTTTTTGTACTTACATTCTCATCTTAGAACTTTACTGTAACTTTTGTAAGCAATAAATGCTAATAAGAAGCAAGGTTACTTGATATGTATTAGCCCAAGCTTTACTGCTTCTATATTCTGTGGCTCTGAGTTTTCCCCATAATGTTCTATTACGTCTATTAAAAATATTTCAGCTCATTAATTCAGACATAAACCACTGGTAAGAAATACTAGTTAACTCCTATCAGTACTTTCCTCTTCCTCTACAGTAATATTGGAGACTGATGTAACAATGAGGTCACCTAACATCTAACCTGAGGGGACTGCTACAAAGAAACCCTTCACATAACACCATTGGAGATTAAGCCCCTAAAATATCTTCATCCACCCAATGTTCTGTAGAATTCCAAGTGACATTTCATGGTGTTTGAACTCATATATTGGTGCTAAGCACCTATTTGCTCTGAAATGCAGGAACCAGTACAGGAGTAGCTAATTCATCCAGAAGGGGACTTACCAGACTAAGTGCAAGACATTCCTATTAAAAATAGATAACTTGGTTTTAAATTAGAGTCACAAAGAGTGGAAGTTACCTTGCATGTTTTTCTTTCCAGATCAAATATTTAACAGAGGAAAACCATGGGTGTCACTGACAAGGAAAGATTGGTTGCGGCTTAAAACCACACATACGGATTGAAGAACAGCAAGACATGCTCTGCTCACCAAGAAATCTTTCAAGTGCATAATTTAGGCTGATAACGTATTGTTACAGAGGAATTAGAAGCCGTTCACTTGTTTCCAGGAATCAGAACTTAACATTCTTAAGAAGCAAAGTGGCTATTTCCCTGGTATCTACAGTGCACGGCATTAATAAAGTGTTTACAACCAAGCGTACAATCTTTTCATCTCAAGAGGCTTAGCTCTAACTACAGTGAGCTGAGTGGGTGGCAAGAGCAGGGTAACCAATGGTAGCACCCGGGGGGGGGAGAAAAACAAAGGAGCCAACAGTTCTTAAGAGTCCGTTTGCTCAGCGCAAACTAGCATGCCATAAAATGCTCCAAAGATACCAGATCTTACTGAAGCACATAGCTAAATCCAGAGCTCTGGTCTTTAAAAAGAAAAGTCCCTTCAGCAAGGGGAGATTAAACCTAAGACCCAAACACAAAAGGGAGCATTGCTCTTGCAACACGATAGAGGAAAGAGGTGACTATTATGAGGCTTCACTAGATTGTGTTAAGTAGGTGATTATACACAAGTGATCTGCCAGCAAACAGAATGCTGGGGGAAATCTGTTTATGCATCCTCCACTGTTGTAGTTGGAAGACAGCCCTTTCATCTGCAGGCTGGAAGGCTGCATTAACAGTCAGAACAGCCTATGCTATTAATTCACAGTTACTCAGTGAAAGCCCAGCAGCTTCAGGATTGTGCTACTCTGGCCTAAAGGAGACTCCAACCCCTACCCTAGTTCCCAGGCACAAGATTTTGAAAGTATCTGCCCTGTGCTTTATACAACAAATAGCAGGTCTCTGACCTAAATTTGGAGAGCCTTTATGAAACAGGCAAGGTAAGATGGACTCAGAAAGTACAAGCAAGCAAAAAAACCCACAACCTAGTAACTAGTCTCTCAAAGTAAAAGTAACTTCACACAATTGGAGAATTACACTATCAAGTACAACTTGAATGCTAAACATATCAAATAAAGAGTCCTGGAAGGTACATGAAGTAAGAACACAGCAAGTAGATCAGGAAATTTCCATTCTCCCTGCTAAGGCCTTACAGTTTCTATCAAGTCCTCTCTTTCTAGCCTATGCAATTTGTATAAAATGAATTACCTCCTTGAAGTACAAGAGATTTTCTTAAGTCTGTTCATGGAAATCTAATCATGGGAGTGATTAACGTGTCTGTGTTAACACTGCTGCACTTCATGCCATGCAAATAGCTTAACTTGCAAGATTTCTATCCCGAATTGCAAAGAAAACCTCATCTTCCAGACTCCATATGCTTTCATACACTGTCAGCATACTTCAAACATCTCTTCAACTGCTGTCCTGATCCAAACTGAATCTGAATCTTTGAGTAAGCACTGTCCTAGGCGAGTACATTAAGTGAGAAGCACTGGATGACAGACTTGCTCACTTAGAGTTAAGTTCCTGTCTCATTCATCTTTTTGAACCACAAGCTTTACATACAATGCAGATCATAAGCCACATGACACAATACAGTGTCAATACAGCCTCAATTCCACCTACATACTAACATAAAAATAAGTATTAACAATACTCAAGTTTCCTCCTATACTTCAACCATTACCTATCATTTCCACAGGTCTTTCTCTCCCTAGTCCACAATGTAACTGCTTTTGAGAAGTCCCTGCTTATTTTAAGCACTTGCCTTATGATTCTGAATCATACTGAGAAAACTGCATAATAGAGGAAATAAAGCCTCCTAACTTTAGATTCCTGAACTCCAACGAAGTTAAGTGACTAAAGCAGTAAGTGTAATTTGTGCCCCTAGACATCTAGTTCTGGAATAATTCCATCAGGAACCAAGGAAAGGATGAGCTATTTTGTTTCATAAGCATATTCAACCATATGATGCTGTCTAAAATCTGGATTAAGGCTGACATAATACATAAAAGTGAAAATGTTTCCGTACTTAAGCCACTATTAAATGGTAAATCAGATGTATGTTGATTAAAATAAGAATACTACAGCTACTTTTCGACACTCATGGTGGTAGACAGAATTGCTGTTTCTACAGTAGAGACAGCACATACACAAAGCATATAGATTTAATGTTCATTCTACATCCCAGAAAGTTTTAGCCAAGTGGTGGTTTTAATTTTCGTATTTCAAAGAATCTTACCATAAATTCTTACTTCAGTTTTTTTCATACGCTCATAAAGAAACAAAAGACACCTTCTTTCTTCATGACAGGATATTAACTTTTCAGAAGCGATAGTGGCTACAGTTACCATCCTGAAAGGTACAGCAATTCAATTAGAATAGAATTAAAGCTTCTGATAATAGTCACTACATTTGGAGTTAATGCATATAACTGAATCAAGAGTAAAAAAAGTCCCATTCACCCTACCTAGAGCCCATGGCTCTATGCATTCCAATTTTATTCAGTGCATTAATGTGCTGGAACTTTTGCTTTCACCAGTTAGTAATAGTTTCTCTTGCTTCTCATAGTAAGAATAAAAGCTGCTCAAAGCTGTCACTGTTCTGTACTCCAGAACAGTTGCATAATTACTGATTATCGATAGTGAGTCATATTTGTTGCAGAGCAGGGAAAGCCAAAGCGAACGTCAACTCCGCAGTGAAGAAAAGTACTAAGATAACATTCAGGAGGAACACATTTATAAATATCTTGAAAGTGGAAGCAAGGTTAAATTTAGTTTGAGATGGCACAGAGGCAGCTCACAGTTTTGTTATGTAACCTTTAACTTGCAGTTATCTGCTGACAGAAAGCAGGACAGCATTGTCTGAAGAAGGTCTGAAGAACACTCTGGAAGAGAGCAAGAAAACCTAGAATTCAAAGTGATAAAAAGCAAGACAAGTCAACTTTTGGGTACAGCTCATTAAAAATAAGAGCAAGTAATTCACATCAGCTTCACAGGAACCATTTTACAGTTTCTAGAGATTTACTCACACAGTGAATGTCACCAGGCTAAACAAAATAAATTGCACATATTTCAGCACAAAAAAGACTGACAAACAGCAGGAGTATACTTTAAAGCAATTTACTTACATTTCTCCAGGTAGCCATTCTGACTGTTCTTCATTTCTGCTTTAAAGCCTGCTCAGCAGATGGCGAAAGATGTAAAAATACGATGAAAAAGTTATACTTTTCAGCCCTGCAAAGGGTACTTCTCAGATCGAGGTTACCTCTATGAACCTGTCCTTTGTTTTTGAACAGATTACAACATAATACTGTATTATGAAAAAAGGCCAAAATGTTTAACAGCACAACACGTGTAAGGGGATAACACCTTAAAACCTTATGTTCCTTGCTTCTGATTTCGAATCAACTGAAGAGACCAACAAAACATCTGTATTGAGCAGTTTAAGCCTTAAAGTTAAATAAAAGACAATTTATGCTTTAAAGCTGCTAGACCCCAAACCACAGCTTACCAGATCATGCATGATATCTAGCACTGTGCTCTTGATAAAAGGAGCAATCTGAAGATTCCAAGAAATTATGGTTAAAAAGAAACACTCTCCTCCCCCCCCAAAACAAAAAGAACAAACCAAAACCAAGCCCTTTCAGTGATGCACTAACTGAATGCTACCTTTTCCTCCCTCACCACAAAATGTATATGCTAACAACAGCTTTAAGTTGCTTGCAATTCCTTGAAATATTATCCCAAAAGCAACTGGAAAACTGCAGTACCCTCTTAAACCATACGAAAAAGCACCCAGGTATTTAAGCAAATTTGAAACTAATGCTAGCAATGAATGACAGCAAGGAGAAAACTAGCTGACATACAAGGAAGTCACCATGACCAAGTATACCTCAGCCTGTGCTTTGATATCACCCCATGGACCTTAAGATTGTGAAGGTTTTGTTTGCTGGGTTTGTTTGGGGTTTTCTTGGTGGATGTTTTCTGTTCTGTGACTGGGAAGGTATTTGTTTTTCAAAATGCAGTACCAGTCACTAACTTGATTGTCAAAGTTCCTCACAAAGAGCATGTTCACATATATTGAGATGGCATTTACATGATACAATTCTTTTCCACAAATCAAGTTGAAAACACACAAAAATACAATAAACACTGTAACACCACTTGCAAGGGATTTGTTTATTTTTGGTTTACAAACAAAGGCACCCAATATTTCTGTTTATGTCTTATAAAAGCTCACGGATTTAGCATTTGTTTCCAAACATTTGTTCCTACAGCAGAGAAAAACATTACAGGAAAACATACTTTTTTTTTCCTGGTCCCAAATTTAAATACCAGTTACTGTTAAGAGATCCTGTTGTTTCAGACTGCTCTTCTTCCTATTTAACCAACTGGAATATCTGCTGTAACTTGCTAGTCATTACAGTGAGTCTAGTTTACTGTATCAAAACACAGTTCCCATATATTTTTGATCAACATCCATTATGTGCAAACACTGGTATGAAGAACTGCAAGAGCACAGGGTTCCGATGTGGAAGAGACCCCAGTACTTTCAGATAGAACTTCACAGACTGACAAAACTAACGTAACAAACATGACGCTGAATCTACTGTTAGTTGAACAGGACGACTGATGAATTTGTGCAAGATACCAGTAGTGCACAGAACCATGGTCTCTAAGGAGGGAAACAACTGGGGTTTTAAATTGGCAAATGTTTAAAGAGCAGAGGCTAAATATCCGTATGTTTAAAGCAATCCTTTTCTTTGTTATTTATTCAAAAGAATAGATTTCTAAGCAGTGTTCCGACCAGAAAGAACCAGTCCATTGGCTTCATAGTTCTCAGTATTAACAAATCAACATTAAGAGTATTGTGTTTAATAGTTATAAACAACCAAAATTCATACGTGAATTGCTTCACAGACTCATTTTTCAGAATATGATGTATTTATCTTTTGCAAACTTCAGCCACATGCCAACATGGGACAAAGGGTGTCAGTGGATAGTAGGCACCTCTGGAAAAAGAGTCTACAACTCAGGAATGCTTAAGCATACTTTCAGGTCTAGTAAAATACTTGGGGAGGCAACTAAAAATGCAATACACCTAATGTATTTGTTAAAGCGTAACATCTTCAATCACAGAAGCCATAATTCAGCCAGAGTCAGAGGTCTCTCACACAAGGTGTGGTCCTAGACCATTTAGGCTTTTCATCACTAGCTTTATATATACACAGGTAACTTTAAAAAGGAATTACAGCTTAACTACTTACTACAGAATACTTAGCTTCAACAAGGAAGCCATTTATCTTTTCAAAAAGAGATATACATCTGCACGAAAGGTGTTCTTTTTAAAGTAAGAGTTTTCACAAGAATAGCAAAATAAGTTCTTTACATAATTCAAATCAGACAAAAAAAAAAAAAAAACCAAAACAACTACCAAGGGCAAGTAAAATGTAGCTCTTGTGTAATTAAGTCTTTATTTGCCTTTCCAAGCAGATTCAAGACATATTCATCAGTATAAACCGATTTTAATGAACAAGCACTGGGCAAGGGTGCCATTCAGTGTGCGAGTTAAGAGGAACATTACAGTATTCTCAGAATTCTGTGCAACCAAAATTTAAAGGGATCATCATATATTGCCTTAAATAAGGTTTCAATCTTATCTTACAACTTGCTAGTTTGCTTTTGTTTTTTAAACTATCTTCCCTACTGAAAGAAAGTAACATGCAGAAAAAATCCCCCAGGTTTCTTCATAATTAAACGTAGTCGTTTCAGTTAAAATTTTCATTTTTAAGCAAGGTGCATCTTGCTCTGCATGCCCAGTGAAACGAGTTTTTATTGGGGCAGGGATGCGGAAGTGTGCTTACACATTGGTGTTGTCCATGCATCAAATTTCACAGCTCGGAGATTTAAAAATTATTAATTCATGGAGTATTTGCTAACGTTGCTTAGAATTTAAAAACAGGTATACCTCAATGAAAGCCTATAGTTTGTCCAACTACTATTACCAGTAATATAAATAGCAACTAAGCATAATAAATCCCTTTCAAATACCTTTTGAAGTCAGAAGTGTAACAATCAAATGCTGGCTCTGTGTTGCCAATAAGAATCATTAAAAAAACCCAAAAGGGCAGTCAATGACTTCGGTTTTGTCTCCCCCCACACACACACACCTCCTGTATCCCATCCCCCCCTGGGGTTATGTTTCCTTTTATCTACTCAATGATAGGATCAATTCTGCTTTCAGAGAAGCAGATTGCTCATGCTGACATAAATGTAGGTTAGACGCAGCCAGTTTCAAGCACAGAACTGAATCATCAAGTGTATTCTGAAGACCAGACTGGACAAAAGGCCTTTCAGTAATTAAGGAAGGTTGGATGTTTTGATTTGTTTTTCTTTTAAAGCCAAACAGGCACCATTGTTGCATCCTTACTTTGATAAGAAAGGAAGAAGTGGCAAAAAGACAAGTTATGAAAGTCCTCAATTTTTTTTTTTGCCAGGAGATCTACCATCATTTATATGATTTTGCAACTTTCAAAACTCTTTGTAATTTAGAAGAATTTCAAATAAACATGTTTACAGCAACTAGCAACTAAGTCAGTATTTATCTTGCTCAACGTGGAGTAAAACTTAGAAGAAAAAAAATCATGTTAAGGCAGATTTCAATCAAACACGTTCCAAATTGCACAGTTACATTGGTCAGCAGTCTAAAATGTTTCCCCAGGTCAAAGAGTTAAAGTTATTTAAATGCTTGTCTCATGCCAATTCATCCTGGCACTTGACCATTTTATTTTCTGTTTCCAGGAAGATAACACGACTAACATTACATATACCATACCGTATATTTTGCACTCCAATTTAAGATGAAATTATGCTTTTACAAAATGTGAGATGACTACATGTTACAGGCTTTGTGCAGTTAGACCACCGTATGCATAGATGTCCTAATGCTAAATTCTCTTCTTCAGTATCTCATAGTACTGGAGGCTCTGAAGTAGGAGAGGAACTTGTAACACAGACTAACCACAAAGTACCAGATATTTCTTGCCATTTGTGATCTTGCAATAAAGATACGCCAGATCAGGATCACAAGAATTGTATTGAAGCCATAGCGTATATTCCTTAACCTAAAGAGGAGGGGGGGAAAAATGAAATCATTAAAAGCCAAGGTACCAAGACTTGCAGCAAAAAAAGAACACTCAAAAATTAACTTCTAATGGAGAATTAAACTTGTTCATCTATTCATCTCAAAATGTATTATGAGTGGTATTAACTGAATGATGGGAGTAAGCTGGTAAGCGAAGGATCAGAGAAGGCTTTTCTGCAGTTCACTGCTGAAAAGTGAAACACACGCTAACTAGAAACAGAGCCAGCGCTGCAGCTAACCACAGGTACTTCTGCTTTAAAGCTGGTTGGAAAAGAACTCTTAAAGCCAAGGTCACATACACACACACACACACACACACACAGAGTAACTTACCTATAGAAGGCTGCCATCCACCCCAAAACCACAGACATACTTAACACTCTGAACTTCCCTCCTCCCCTCCAGATGTAAGACTTGATATATATGTAGAAGTAACTCCAACTGTCACTGACACCACACAAAAACATCATAGGATTTTTCTATCCACAGAGACCAGAGTCTTCCCTGCAATTTTAAACTCATTCCTTCTCAGGGAACTATATTTAAAAGATTAGGAAAAACCAAGTGTTCTTTTACGGCAACTCTGACTTTTAGTAATAATCTCATGTGAAAAGATGGAAGCTTCAAGACAAAGAGCAACCACACTTTGCTCTGATTTCTCAAAACTGAAGCAATCTCTTTGGTTCAGTAGATTATGACCATTTGTATTTTAGAGACAGCTCTTTTTAAGGAAATACTCACTGCCTTATCTTGGTTTACAGGTAGGCTGGCTGTTACTATAGCCAGACTTCCATCTATATACCTCCTTTGTAGAAAAAAAAGCAGTCTAAATTTCTGTATTACAAAAGTAAAGCTCACTTTTCTATTTGAGAAAAAATTTCACCCTAGTAGTTTTGTAGAGAAGCCAGGTCCCCTAGGCTGCCACATGTGGCTAATGTTGAAGCCGTGGACTTCAACATCAACAGAGTTAAAAGCTAGATGGTAACAGAAGAGACCAAATACCTCAGAGTAAATATAGGTTAGAATCTAAACCTTCTGCAAAAATAATCCACTTAGTATAAAGTGAGAGCTGAGGATAACCAGACACTGTTCAAATACAAGGCTATTTCTCATGTTATTTTTGGTACGCTCCTTTGCACAGAGAAGGTAAACTGCATGGTAAATATTATGCATTTTTTAACAGCATCTAAATAAACTTAAAAAAGCAAAACCAGAAGGGGACACCTCCTCAGCTATTCCCACCATCATCACAGATTACCATCTTCCAAAAGTATTTGAGACCGTAACATATCATGCCAAACCAATCTACAACTGCAAATCCTTGTCTTTAGAAGAAGGACACAAGTAATGTCTTAGATCACTTCTCTTTGTGCTATCAGGATAGCAGATGTGAGGTAGTACTGCACAACAAGAATCATCACTTTTGTCTCTCTAATAAAATAAAATGTCTACAGCTATCTTTATGAATAAAACAAGGACAACTGTGCCAGTAATACTCCAGGCAGTAACAGCCACAGAGAAAGTGCTAAGAGAAGTCATCTCAGAGCACCAAAATCTAAGTTTCCAGCTTGGAGGTGGAGAGTCCATGACTATTTACTCACCTGCTTCAAAAGATCTCATTCCCAGAAGAAACAACCATTGTTCTTCCTAAACCTCCCTAACTAAACAAGCCATTCTGACTTTGAGTTATATGTACCTTTGTAACTTTCAAAAGATACTTGGGTAAAATCAGAAATCCGGATTGCAGCAGACACTAGTCATCAGAGCTACAACTATAATCCCAGACTAATACTATAACTATTAATACTGAGAGCAACTCAGGAGTGACAAATAGAACAAGGAAGGTGACACCTGACTTCCTCAGAAAATGCTTCAGGCCACTGGACTGAAACAGAAAAATTCTAAAAGACCTAAGCAGGTGCTATAAAGAACAACTAAGTTGTAACACGGAAAAATAAAACTTGACAAGGGTTGGAAAACACAAAATATAAATGAAGAAAAATATAAATTTACACTTACTTATTCAAGTGTTTCCTAGCTGCGGGAAGGCCAGACATTTCTTCATTCAGCACGTATTTCTTCGTTCCCATGCAGTAATTTTCCATGTATTCTGCCCAATGTAGTTGTCGTACATCAAAATTAAACACCTGCATAAAAGAAAAGCTTTCAGCATTAGTTGCCTAAAAATTCAGTTGCTATATATAGTAACTTAAAGGAAAAGGAAAAACGCTTTTCTACCAGATAACTCAAATTTGTCTTTGATGCAAAACAGTTATCATTTCCTTATTCACAAGATTTATATCCCATTTCTGACACAGCCACCAGCTTCTCTTTCAAATTTCAACCATTTCATGTCTTATTTTCCTCCTCAGTGGTAGTATTCTTCCCTCCACTTTGAAGTGTGCTGCTTTCCCATTTCATCTGTATGTAAGGAATTCCACTCTAGAAATAACTTTCTATTACGTTGTTTCCATTTAAACAAGATAGTTCTACTATGCTATAACGACTGCTCTCTGCCAAGTTCACTCATAAATGCAGAGGGTTTTTAGTTGTGCTTGTAGTTATACAGCTGTAGTTTAAAAAGAACCATTTGAGCATCTTTCTCAGGAGATATAAATCCAATAAAATGACTTGATTTTTGGAAACTACGGTGAATACACGTCTGACTTTTTTTTGTTACGTTTTCTCTCCCCTGTCCTGTCAAGGAGGGAGAATTGTACTACACCTTTAAGGTCAACCCACCACAGAGGTGTTTGATAAATACAGTACAAAAATAGAGGCTTACATAGACAGTCAACCACACACAGTGGGAAGACTTAAGGTTTTTTCATCCAAGCTATTTCATTCACTCTTACTCAGACCCTGCACTCAGTTTTTCTTCTTCCTCAACATCCTCCAGAAGTTTTCTGTCATCCTGCTTCCATTACACTTCTCCCCCTTCATGGGGCAGTTTTAGTCACACAGCAAAAGCATGCTTCAGAAAGAAGTGACAGAATTTACACCCAGATTTCTTTGAATACACATGGCTTTCTGGCCAAACCATAAGAAGGGTATATAAAATCTGTTACCAGTTTAAAAACAAGCAAGAAAGTCCCTCAAAACTCACCTCCTGTTTCCTCAGAAGAGATTAACTGAACTAAAGCCTTGTTTTATTCATGATGTAGGTAAAACTAACAGTTTTACATACGGGCAACGCCACATCACATGATCAGGCAACTCCAAAGACAACCATCTTTTATACCAGGCCTCCTTCCAGGGTGTCCTGCCTTTCCTTGTCTCTGATCACATCACTGAGCTAGCATATAACACAGCCCTGCTACAACCAAAAGAACATGACAGGAATCTCTAGTGCTGAGTTAGTACTAGGGTTAGCTCCACAGTACAGTAAGCAGCAGTACCAAAAGATGTCCTTTTTCAATCTTGAATAAATGAGCTTATACTTCACTTTCAGTCACCATGCCCACATCACACAGCTACTTGCCTTTTTGTCTTCGGGGCTTAGCTGGTTCATTAGCATAGTCATGTTTTCAGTATTCCAGATCCAAGAATTGCTTGTAAAGTATTCTAACAACATCATGGCCTTATGAAGACGTGTTATTGTTTTCATCATCCTACAGTCCAAGGCATGGAATGTATAGGTTACATGGTGGTAAAGATTAGCTCAAACAAGAACAATAGACAGTAAGATTGTAAATTTTTTTACCCTCCAACCCCACACCCCTATGTAAACAATACCCCATCTTGCTCTGTACCCAAAGCATGTTATATTCCATCAATAGGATATTTCTGCATATTACTGAAGTGGATCTTGCCTGTCCAATCTTTATACAGAATCAGAAATTACGGGACAGTCCTTTTTTCTTAATCCTACTTCCAACTGTAATAGAAAGTTACCATCTCTTTTTTTTTATTTCCCCTAGGAAAGAAAACAACTATCTTCTGTTGGTAACTCTTAGTGCTGCACACGCAGAACACTCTTCCCTTCAGTATACTGGAATATCCAGTACTGAACAATACAACAGTACTGAACAATTTGACTTGACAAGAGTTCGACTACACAGTGCAGAACATATAGACATGACAACTTTAAGCAAGGGAATAAGTTTCCCTGATCATTTTGAACACTGTGCAAGATGAGACACCTAACAAACCAAAACTGGTTTATTATGGTCACTAAGAGATCAAGGCTTAAAACCACCAGAAATACAGCTTAGGCTCTTAACCCGCTGCTTCTTCAGCAAAGGGCACGAAAACATTTAAGAGCACAGATAGACAATAGCAGTTCCTAATAGTTACGTGATCAGTTCTGCCTTATTTCCAAATATGCAGAAATACCTTCCATCATACCTTATTACGCAGAGGAAGCAACTCTTTAAAACCATCACTTGGAGTACAGAAAAATTATGTTGTAAGGATCAATCTGGGCAGTCTGATCAAAGAGAAACTTATCTGAAGCGGATCCAAAAAACATGAGTCATCCAGCTGCTCAGATGCAAAGTCCCCGCATTTATGACGAGGCAATTGTTTCCGGTGTTACAGTGCTAGAGACAGCCACTCAACTTCATTAAAGTTAGCACCATGTAACTTAATGCTATTACATTCTTGCTTTGGGTGCTCAAGGTAGTTCCATCTCACAGATCTGCTTCCAATTTGATCCTTACAGCAGGACACACTGGCCATTTTAAGCATAGTCAGGGGGGAAGAGAGGGAAAACAAGGAAAGCAGAAAAACCCAGCACTAACAAGAAATAGCTTTCCAAAGGTAGATTTTGTTCAGGGAGGGTCATAGAAGCAACGTAAAACACCAATTTTTCTCTGAAAGCTGCCTTGGTGCATTCTTGTGCATACCTGTAGAAGGGATATAGCACATTGTCCCAGAAACACTAGTCTAAAGGAAGTACTGTGCATCACACTAGTGTCTCCTACTGTCACTAATGGCTGGCATCTCAGTATCTAAAGGAATATCAAAACTTCCTCTTCTCATGAAGTAACAGAAGCTGCAGAGACCACTGAAGAAGTAAAATATAGCTAAAGCACAAATGGTTTTCCTTAACCCCATAGGAACCTATCTAGAGTAATTCAGAATTGTGTTATAATTTTAGACCACCAGCTAATTTTATTAGTAGACATTCCTAGATGCTTTCAAACACCTGCCCTTAGTTTCACCAGTTGGGCAAGGTAGCAACAGCGGAAGCCAAGCTGAACCACAGTTTCTCCAATTGAAAAATAATTAGGAATACAGACTGTACATTCAAAACATATCCTGCACTAAAAAGAATAAACTGAAATTAAAAAACCCATATCATTATTTAGGTCAAAAAATTCAGAAAAGAACTCAAAACTTGGAAAGCAAAGGTCCCACTGGTCAGTTAAGCCAGAAAAACCTCACAGCAGAATGGCCTGGATAAAAACAGTGCCAAACAGGAAAACAGTGGCTAAGTACTTAGACTTTTTGCACAGGTCTGTCCACTGACAGTCTTAAGATTATTTAACTTAGCTGTTAACTTGTACCTGCCAAATTTTTGTTCTTAAGGTAAACTGGAAGAGCAGCAAGTTTTAGACTGCTACAGTTGAGGAAAACTTGTGCCCCTGCAAATACTAAACGGTGCAAATTAGTATCTGAATAGACAAATGCAGATTTTGAGCTTGCAGCTGGCCACTGACATTCATTTTAGCTCTTTTCTGTGAAGAAAAACTAAACTAAATTTGAACTAATATAAAGACTAACCTCTGCTGGGAATCTTGCTGTCCCTCCTTATGGATACAGTTTTAGAACGTAGCTAAGCTGATTAAGACACAAAATTTTTAAACATCAAGTGGCTAAAAGGAGTCCTTCTACCTCAGCTGTAGGTTCCCCCCACACACACCCCCAAATCAAACTGGATTTAGTGACTGGCCACAGAACTGCTGATTAAATTCTGTCATTTTTTTTTTCCCCCTCTCCATAAGATCGATGTATCAGTGTCGTGGTTCAAGCCCAGCCGGCAACTTGGAACCACGCAGCCGCTCACTCACTCCCCCCGCTCCCGGAGGGATGGGGAGGAGAATCGGAGGAATGTAACTCCCACGGGTTGAGATAACAGCTCTCCAGTAACTAAGGTATAATACAAACCACTGCTGCTACCAATAATAATGATAAGAGGAATAACAAGGGGAGAGGACACAACCGCTCACCACCCGCCGACCGATACCCAGCCGGACCCGAGCAGCGATCTGGGCCTTCCGGGTGACTCCCCCCAGTTTCTATACTGGGCATGACGTGCTGTGGTATGGAATAGCCCTTTGGCCAGTTTGGGTCAGGTGTCCTGTCTCTGCTTCCTCCCGGCTTCCCCTCCTCCCTGGCAGAGCATGAGACTGAGAAAGTCCTTGCTCAGAGTAAACATCACTGAGCAACAACTAAAACCATCGGTGTTATCAGCGTTGTTCCCAGACTGAACGTCACAAACACAGCACTGCACCAGCTACTAAGGAGGAGAAAAAATGACTGATGGAGCTGAACCCAGGACAATCAGCCAAAAGAATCACGTCTCCACACTCTCTCAACTGCTAAATCAATTACAGACTTGGCAGAAGAGGACTGACTTTCTTGGTGACAGCTTGTTATCTGCACCAAATCAACATGAAACTATACTTTTCTTTTTTTTGAGAACTAGTAAGGTGACAGACTTATTTCAGAAATATCAACACTGGGTGTCATTTAGTGGACACTGGTGTAGCTTTGGCAGACTAAGCTTCATAAACTTCAATAGCACCATATTCCTCCTCCAAATGGGAATGCATGCAACTCTAAGCATGAGCACACGTTATCGAACTCTCTCTCGAAACCTGAAGATTTGAAACACACATTTCACAGGTTGTTCCAGGGAAAGCCACTGGATACAAGTCATAAATATCAAAGCTATTTATAACCAGTAAGTGTAATATCAAACACTGCATCACTTCTTCATAAGATAAAGACCTGCTGATCATCAAAAACTGAACCTTAGCAGCAGTCAGCAGGTCAGTGTGACAGCACCAAAGACTTTTACCTAGATACTAGGCAAAATTCTGCCTCTACCAGACAGTCCTTACTGCCACTGACATAAAATACAGCAGTTTGAGAGGCACATCACATGAATTAAAGTCTTAAGCAATAGTTAATTCAGTTACAGAAACATGCCCACGTAATTACTGATGCCAGACAAATGAAAGTGACCTGCCTATAGGCTATGACTGCATTTTGAAGAAGTCTTACATACAACCTGTTGTCTCCAGGCTAACAACAGTTTTGATGCTAAATGCAGAGTGATCCTTCAGTGGATCTACAGGCTGCCAATCTGTAAGTCTCTGCATAAGCAGTAGAGATAGGTTTGGGTTTTTCTTGAAGATTCACCTAAAATACTTAAAAACAAGCTTTCAGACTCATCTTCATTCAGATTTTCATTTGGCTGTAAATTTTGTACTACCAGAATTCCTATCTTGCCAGCAGCTCTGTGGCTCCTTTAAGTGCATAACCTAAGAGTGCTTCCAAAAGGAAAAAGCATATTAATCTATTTAATAAAAGTCTACTATATACTCGTTTCTGGTTTCTAAGAAAGTAACTATGAAAGGTGCTTTATATTAAGTTTTAAGCAGCTTTAAATTGAAGTGACAGGTAACCAATTATGCCTTTACACCTCATACATGAACCACACCTTTCCTTTTGCTTTTTAAGGAAGAGGAACAGAACGTGAATTGCTGGAGAAATCCATGAACTACAAATTTAAGTATTTCATGCCACATTCTGTTCTTCTAGTAAATACACCCCACTGCTGGGAGTATAGTTAGAGGTTTTTAGATTTGAAATATATGGGAGTGGTTTTAAATAACATGATTTTGTTGTGCTACACTCTATGCAAAGTTAAAAGTAAGATCTACAACTAATATTAAAAGCAATCAGAAAATCAGTAAGCTTTGCTATGCAATTACCTGTATACATGGCAAGCAACTGACAATACTCTCCTTAAACTTGGATGTTAAGGATTATCACCACTATTTCTGTAACTGTACAATGCTGTAACAGTATTAAGTATTTAGTACAAAATATTAAATCTTCATTATGACAATCCTTATTGTATGTTATAAATTTCAGAAGATATTATATGCATTATTTCTTCCTTCCCTTTCCTCAACTGTTAATATTATTAGAGAATTGTGAAATTCAAGAAACTTAAATGATAAAAAAAAAAAGCAGAACTATTTCCAACTCACCAAAAACATTGCTTCCACAAGTAATGTGCAAAAGAATGATTTCATACTGCAGAAAGTTGTCAGAAAGTTTTCAAAACACCCTGAACAGGAAGACTTTATTATCAGCATAATCCTTCAGTTCTGAAGAGTCACAGGCCCAACCTACTTCTTCCACTTAAGAAATTTCTTATTCAGTTGCAGCACAATATCCTGACAGTACGACAACAGTGCAGTTAAACCCACTCAGTAATTTCATTTCTTAGAGTTCTTCCTACATTGTACACAACCACCTCATCTTCAGACTCAGCACGGAGAGGGCAGGCTAGTGACCATGTGATGTCAAGTTAGAGTATTTGAAATTTGTGCTGATACTACATTTTTACTATACTGCTCAAATCTTTCTGCTAAATCATGATGGAAAAGGTCGTATTTTAGATTACACCAGCCCTTCTTCACTCAGAACAGCATTATATTGAGTTTAAGAATTGCTACTAGCATTTCCAAGTCTTCAGAGTACATGCTACCTGGTAACTAAAACCATTCTGCCAGTTGGACAGAATGACCACAGCAACGGTAGTACATCCCTATCCCTTGATTGTCTCCAATCCATCAGTTAAAGCAGCTTTCAAAGTTCTCCGCATCAGAAGACTAGAAAAATAAAGTAGGAAAGGTCTGTCTCAAATTTATTCTATTACTAAAGCCCACTACGGTTTAACAGTGCATGTCTTGCTTGCATCTATGTATTTACTTTCTTCTGCTGCTCTTACTGCAGGCTCCCATCTTTTAAATGCTTGAAGGAAAAAGAAAAAAAACAAACACCGAAATTATAATGAAAGGTACCTTCCTGTAAGTGGGCTGAGCATCAAAAGCTTTTCTTTCAAGAGCCTTTGAGCAACCTTTGTAACTGAACAATAGCTTGCTTTAGTTGAATCCACCACATATCCTCCAAACTAAAAATCTTGTGCATGATAGAAAACTCACCCACTCACTGTTATATTAAACTAATTAGAAATAAGCTTAATAGTAATAATTCATAGGCTATAAAATACATATGTAATGTCACCAATTGTACTGGTACTGATAGAGTCCTAAATTCCATCACTGGACATCAAGCAAGAACTCCAGGAAAAGCAAAAACAAGACTCAACATTTAGAGTGTTAGCAGCATTCTAAACAACATGATTATTCTCAGCCTTGTTTTACTGCTACTAGTCAAATACTTAAAAGACTGAACACCTTTTAAAGACTGACGAGATTCTGGAAGCTCTACTTCCTAACCATCTGAAAGACAGTAGGGTTGGCATTTATATTGTAACTGGTTTTAGTGATTGATGGTGGATTGACGTGGGCTGATGGTGATTGATGGTGGAATTCCAACATCTGTTGGAATTTCTTCATCTTTTATTAAGAATAACTTAAAATTACAAAACAACCTAAAAGCTAGGAACTTGTACATTCAATACCTTCTTTTGATCTGAAAAGCTTACACCTTCTGAATGTGAGAAGGTAAGTATACTGCCACAGCCTCCTGCCACTACTGTAGCTGTATGACACTATTGAGTCAGATTGGAACAACAGAACCCAAGGCACTTTTAGAAGTTTTCTCCTACAAACCTGCTTACATGGCTTCCTTCTACCGATCCAGTGCCAAGCCTGTTACAGAACTTTTCCCCTCCTTGTACAACTGGCCTAAACTACAGGACAGCAAATGAATACTCACTTGTGTTCATACACTATCACCACAGTGGAGATTTTATAGAATCTGAAGAGAAATACTTTTGAAAATACATGCCATGACTTAAGATCATATGGCTTGGCAAATCTGAAACAAATTGAAGTGACATCTTTTATTCCTTCTACATAATTTAATGTAGCCTATTTAACAGAGCTATGTAATTTTCACCACTGAAGAAGTTAGCCAGATGCTAGTGTAAATCTTATAAACTGAAATGTCAAGATGATGCAAAACAACATATCAGATTGAGTTGTATCATCTACAGGAACAACCTACAATTAACTCCACCTCCTGTTCCATTTTCAGTTTATAACAGCAATCTTTACACAAGCCGCTTCCTAGAGTTTAATGACTGACTAGGATTCCAAACCAAGATGTATCTTGGACAACATTGCTGAGCCAGTCATTAATCAATTCAGAATGCAGCCATTGGATTGTTATAGCTTGTAGTTAGTAAGCCTAGACAGCACCATGCCATGCCTCCTTCACATGTCTCCACCACCTTGCCAGCAAAATATTTTAGCCCTGTCCTTCTTACCATGGTTTATGACCTGCCAATCTGAGCAAAAGATCGTGCAAAAACGCAGGCATTGTATGGCTGACTGCAGTCCAATATTGATATAAGAGGCGGTTGGACTGAAAAGTTATATTAGGGTGCCTTACTGCACTTTCTAATGGATTTATCTGGAAACTCAAATTAATGTGGTGTCCTGTGGGAAAAAATAGCGATCAACATATTTAACTGTTTATTATTCAAGAATAAACATCACTTTCTAGATCTTGTAATTTAGTCTACCTTGACTATTCAAACCCCCAAACTACCCAACAAAGACATCCTCAATTTTGCTAGAAATCTCAGTCACTTTGAATTCAAGGACCTGTTCTCAGGAAAAAAAAAAAGACAAGTTTTAGTCACAAAGCATTCAGGGGAAGAAAAAAGAATTTACAAATCATCAATATGCATCATAGTGTACGCATAGCTTTGTTTAGAAGTCAGAGGAACAGACAAGACAGAGCTAGTCACCATTACCTTGGGCTTCTTCCAGTAATCCTGAGGTAGATATCATACAGGAATGCTGGGACCTTATGGCTTACAGCAATCCAATAATGATATAAAAGGTGATTGGAAGTTAGATTTACATTGGGCCGTCTGAAGGCCTGTTCGAGAGGATTCCTCTTGAAAGTAGAAATTACATGGTATTCTGAGAAAGAAAAGTTGCGTAACAGCTTTGATAATAACCATGTAAAGTGTAATGGTTTTCAAAGTACATTACAGTGTACAATATTTATGTCAGTATGTCATGTAAATAACTACCCTAACTTCTCTACGATTCTCAGAAACTAAAACAAAGTCATAAGCCTAATTTGAAAGACTGTTGTACTGGCTCTTATTATAATCAAGAGGTCTTGTATGTCTTCATCTTCAGTATCATATTTTCTTGTAGCTTCTCTCTCTCTGTTCCTCTTCCCTACCTTAGAGGCTGTTTCCAAAACTTTACAGCAGTTTCAGTTTATATAGCATGTAAAGCTTTTTAAATAGTCATTTACATTCACAAAAGCAGCTATTCTGATCTCTTGTGGGAAGAATAATTAAAAACCAGACTGAGGACTTCACAAGTGTCTGAAGTGCATTTCAAATGACATTTTAAGACAACTTATCCATATTTAACCATTGAGAAAAAGGCAATTAACATGGGACACCATGTGAAACTCCTGCCGACACCTGAAAATTCTTTACATGACAGATACGCAGGATCAGTACCTTAAGAAGTTCTGATGAAATTCACCTCTTGTAACATCAAGCTGTTGTTTACAGACTGTGTTTAAACACCCCAATTCAAACTGGGATATAAATTAAGTCAGCAATTTTCCAAGTTTGGCTGAAGCAACGGTTATAAACAAACACATGTAAAATAGGCAAAAGCAAGCAAAAAACCATGAAGAAAATAGTAGAGAGAAGTAAAATAGATTTAAGTATTAAAGAAAAAAAAAAATAATCTGAGCTTAGGAATTCTATTTCTAAAAAACTGAAAGCAAATAAACAGGTTTACCTTGCCAGCCAGCTTGTATTGCTATTTATAACAAAAACTATCCCAAAGCTTTTGGCACGTGGGTTACATTCTAGTCAGCATATCCAAGAGTTGAAAATAGGTGACCATTCTTTCTTAAAGATTACTTTTCCATGTACATAATTGAAGTCTCATGTAGCTAACTGCAGATTAAATTAACTTAAGCCAAACACAAAATACTACACAAGTGCAAAACTATTCTTCCCATACCTCTCAATCATGCAGATACACAGAACATGTGATTGTGGGCTGTTTATCCATACGCATTTGTTAAGGTCGACATTAAAGCCAACATCACTACTGCTCCTGAGCAAAGCTTTTCTCTGCTCACTATCTGCAATCTGTGGATTATGTCATGGCACCAAGCAAAAAAAATCAGTGATCCCATAGTTTAAATTATAAAAGAACAAAAAAAAAACCAAACAAACAAAAAACAAAAAAACCAAAAAACCCCCAAACAAATAAAAAAAACCCACAAAAGCCCCACAACCTACACAAAACCACCAAAACAAAAACCCAACCAAAAATCAAAAACCACCAAAAAAAAAAAACCTCAAACAATCAAAAAATACAATCACACACACAACCAAGAACAAGATGAAACAGTGGTAACGCTGCAAGGGAAGAGAATTAACAGTGGAAGATAATGAAAAAGCACAGTACACTGCAAAATTGAGAGGTATACCTATTATACCAATTTCAGTAATAAAACTGCAGTATCACCTACTGATTATAGCCTGTGCTTGTGTTATTCAACCTTATTTTTCTGTTAAAGCTTATGAAAAAAGAAACGTAGCATACCAATTTCACCCCAGTGGAAAGGATTGGTGCCACCTGTTGTGCAGTTATATACCATGACATTTCTTGGTCTGCGGGGAAAGAAAACAAAAGAAGTTAAAAGACAACCTACCCTTTAAAAAAAGAGATAAGACATGACTTATCCCTTACCAGTGTTATCCTTTCCCTCAGCAGTATCATTTACATAAAGCAGAAAGCTCCTGTCATGTTGGGGTTTTTGCTTTCTGTATCATCTTCCAGTATGGCAGTCAGGTGAAGTTCCAGACGACTGGAAGAAGGGAAATGAAACCCCCATTTTCAAGAAGGAGAAGGTGGAAGACCCAGGAAACTACAGACCAGTCAGTGTCACCTCTGTGCCTGGCAAAATCTTGGAGCAGATTCTCCTGGAAAGAATGCTGAGGCACATGAAAAACAGCGAGGTGGTTGGTGACAGCCAACATGGCTTCACTAAGGGGAAATCCTGCCTGACCAATTTGGTGGCCTTCTATGATGGGGCTATGGAACTGATGGACAGAGGCAGAGCAGTTGATGTCAGCTACCTGGACTCGTGCAAAGCGTTCAACGCTGTCCCACACAACCTCCTTGTCTCTAA
>NW_009911617.1:9055-16504 GCF_000696875.1 Nestor notabilis | reverse complement strand
AGGAAGGAAGGAAGGAGAGAAAGAGAGAAAGGAAGGAGAGAAAGAGAGAGAGAAAGAGAGAGAGAAAGAGAGAGAGAAAGAGAGAGAGAAAGAGAGAGAGAAAGAGAGAGAGAAAGAGAGAGAGAAAGACAGAAAGATGAAAACCATCCATTCCCAGCTGAAGTTGTGGGTGGGCTCCACAATATTCTGGTAACTCACTTGCACAATATACTGCTGCAGTGTGCAAAAAAGAAATGATGCTGGAGTACTGCAGACACCACGGTTTTAACCTTACATAAAGTGAGTCACACATGTTGGCCGCAGTGTTCACCTGGGTGGTGTGCAGTGAGCAAGCAGGAGTGTCCCATCCTGCCACCAGCAGCAGGCTGACAACCTGCGGGGTGGCAGGCAGCATGCCCTGAGGCTCCGCCATGTACAACCCCCATTGCAGCAGCACTGGCAGGCGCCACCACTCCTCACCAGCACAAAACCAAGGGGGACAGCGCTAAGGCCCTGCGCACCCACAGCCTAGCTCGGGTGCCCATGCTCATCTCTCCAATGCCAAAATCATGCTGGCAGTGGCCCAGGGCTGGCCCTAGGAGAAGTTCAGCTCCCAGGACAGGCCCTGGGTTCCCCCTGCCTCTGCTCAGCACCAAAATTGCACCTGGGGAACTTCCTTTCTGTGCAAACAGATGCACACACTGAAAATATAAACTCATTTCCTTACCTGCTCTGGATGTTCTAAGTTACGCCTAGAGAGGTCCAAGAGCTCACAAAAACCCACCTCCTGCCCAGATATTAATACAGACTCTCTTGTACCTTTGATAACTTTCTGCAGTGAACAGTAGAACATACACTGCAAAATGTGAAGATGAAATTAAAGAAAATAATATTTCTGTAATGGTGAAAAAGTGGACAGCCAAACACTGTTGTCTCCCATCATTAAATACGGCCTAAAGGGAAGCAGTGTCACAGCATGAGATTACATTTCAGTGACAAGATGCACTTGGTGTGTCAACAGCACTTGCCTCTGTTCGGTCTCAGTATAGTAGTGGTACTTGGCTGTTCTACATCATATCACAGTAACTTTAACCAGTGATAACTACTGGTGTCTGTGAAATAGAAGGAATGGCTACCAAGTGCAGGTTCAAGGTCCCTTAATATGTTGTTTCTCACCTTGTAACAGGCATTTATTTCCACATCATCAGTATTCTAAAACAGCTAGGTGAAACCAATTTAAGATCAAAATCCACCTCTGAGCTCAGAGCCATATCATCACACTACTAGGATTCCTTTTGGGGATCATTACACACATTGACAAAAATAAAATAAAAGGAGTTCTACAAGAGCAGAATGTTCTCAAACATGTCACCTCAATGCACTTCAGGAAGAGTGGCCCAACATTGACAGAGAGAAGGCAGTACAGTAGAAAGGTGTCCAAACACAAAAATATTTTTCAAAATTTCTATGATAGTCTCATTCAGCCCTGTGGAAAATACGCATATATCTGGTTTTGCTAAGTTTGTGGCATTTTGACATTTAAAACTCGTAACAATTGGACTCAATTTAATACAAGTATTTCTAAGCACATACATGTGCCATTTCTTTTGGAGTAATTTTCTTCTATTATTATCAGAATAACTTATTATGTATACAACAAAGTCTCTGCATCAGCACAGTCTATACCTTATAGAAATAGGATTATACCAGAATTAGGTCTTCCATATCAAATTCATCTTCAAGAGACTCAAGTAAATGAGGTACAAAAGTTTAACACCATCTGAAACTAAGAGCAGTTGTCAGCTGCTGTTTTCAAATGAGCCATCCAGTACTCTCATCCTTGGAAAAGCAGAGACACAGAGCCAGAGAAATTAACTGTATCCCAAGGGCTTGGGATTGAATGCTTAAAAAAACAAAACAAAACAAACCTTTAAAAAGAAATTACCGTAGTTCTTCCTATATAAAAATTCAAGAAGGCAGCAGTGAAAATTATTAGAGGCTTGTTCAGAGAAATTTTTGCAACCATGTCAGTACATAGAAGATAGCTCAAACCAGTGAAAATTACTAACATAATAAAAATGAAAATGTTTATGTGGTGCACTCAGCTAACAATAACATTTCAAAATATACTACCATAAGCTGCTTTTAGCAAACATCACCTCTAGTCTCACCAAAAAAGCTGCTCTGGCTTCCACTGACTTGAACATGGCACTCACATGAATTTATCAATCTACCTGTCCTAAGATAATAAGATTTTGGAAAAACAAACAAACAAACAAAAATCCACAGAAATCCACCCTCCAGCTGCAGGATCACAGAGCCAGATCAGAGCCACAGGGTGTCCCACACAGCAGTGCATCTCTGCCCCCATGCCAGCTCCACTCCCCAGCCTTGCCGTGCTCTGTGGCAGCATGCCAACCTTGAGCAAGCATTGAACAGGACCCGAGTACTCACTATTTTTTTGTTTCAGCTCATCTTCTATAAAATCATGATATAAAGCAGGTTTTCTGTTGTGGGGAATTTTCAGCTAGATCAGGCCTACGAAGTATTACGGGGGTTTTGGGGAGGGGCACGGAGATGTAGAAAGCCAAGAAAACAAGGGGAAAACCAACCAAACAAGCAACCCGCCACGAACCAAGCCACTACGTATTCAGTAACAGTACTGCATGTAACAGTACTGCCATCATTTCTGAGAGGAGTGCCGGCAAAGAAGCAGAAAAGATCATCTGTGTTTGGCTGCAGGTTTCTCTCTGTTCCAAGCACCTCACCACATGCAACGTGTGCAGAAAAATGCATGGTGTGAAAAGGGAACCCCTGCATAACAACATAGTGGCTTGGCTGACACAGCTTAGCAGTTGTCCAAGAAAACAAACAAACAAAAAAGCCAGGACTGTGCTTGAGAAATGCCTGTTTGTCAGCTTAATTCTTATCATACAGTCATATCAGTCAACTGCAAACATGGTTACAGATCTCTGTAATGAAATATTAATAGCTCTTGTTTTACTGCTTCCACAAGGTAATGAAGTAAAAAATGAATGTTGCTTACACATTCCCACATTTTCTCTTTTGTTAGTGCTGAAAGCTTACAAGTGAGAAAGCCAGTTTACTGCTGCATTATTCCTTCTTTTTTTTCCCTAGGCAGTATTTTTTCTTTAAGCCTTAGGGAATAATTAAAATTCCTTGCACAGGACAATGGTAAATAAGATTAGGGTATGCATTTCAAATGTAGCATACTAATGGTATTTTTGGACTTGGTGATAAATCATCTCTATTCTCTGCAAGCAATAGAGTAAACAGACAAAATCTCATACATACATCCCCATGTACAAGTCCCATACCTTCACTCTGATCTTATCTTTCCACATCTCTGACTTGCCCAGACATCTTGATACTGTAGATACAATATTAGCTTTTTTTATACATCACAACAACAATCCTGTAATCTCATTAACTGCAAATACTGTAGGAATGCAGCAGCCTGCCGATTCCCACAAAACCATTTCAGTCTTTGCCAAGGCCGGCTGTCAGCAGTAAGCAGCCAAACATACATTGCTCTGATTCACTTTATCACTTGGTTTTACAGTTTCCGTTTAGCACTGAACTGATAGAAGAGGAATGTGTTAGCATTCAATATGAGTTTTGCTTATTTCAATACACTGAAGTTGCTTTGGGTTTGTACCTAACCTTTGGGTGATACCTTCTTTCCCATAGGTTTCTGACATTTATGTTTGTTCTGAGCAGCTGCGGTTTGCCTTACTGCAAACAGTAAGATCGTGACTGGATATTTCCATTATCTGATAGGTTTTCTCTGGGGTTGCTTTTCTTCTTCCTTTCACAGAACATTAGCACAAACCATTGCTGTGTTTTCCATTTCCCCTGTGCTATATCACACTGTATCCAGTGAGGCAACTATGTATTTTGTTTCCTGCTGTGGACAAATCTGATTCTCCTGGTTAAACTTTGAGTTCCGGTAAAGCCCAGTCCTCTGTTAAACCCCAAGAGGATGAAATGACCAGGCCTATGCTATGCCTGATAAGCCCTGCCCTAGTTTGCAAGAAATTCTGCTAGTTTTACATATTAAGCATTTCTTAACATTTCTTTCCTCCAGGAAGGGCTTTTGGCTAAACAAGTGTAACAAATGAGTTTCATTTTCAGTTTTCTCAACTAGTAGAAATGAAAAAGAGAATAAAAGATTAAGGATATTGTCTTGGGTCCAGCTACAGCAGTCATTTTTTCCTCCCTCTTAGCAGCTGGTGCAGTGCTGTGGTTTTGACTTTCAGTCTGGGAACAACGCTGATAACACCAATGTTTTTAGTTGTTGCTCAGTAATGTTTACTCCGACCAAGGACTTTCTCAGTCTCATGCTCTGCCAGAGAGGAAGCAGAGACAGGACACCTGACCCAAACTGGCCAAAGGGGTATTCCATACCACAGTACGTCATGCCCAGTATAGAAACTGGTGGGAGTTACCTGGAAGGCCCAGATCGCTGCTCAGGTCGGGCTGGGTATCGGTCAGCGGGTGGTGAGCGGTTGTGTCCTCTCCCCTTGTTATTCCTCTTATCATTATTATTGGTAGCAGCAGTGGTTTGTATTATACCTTAGTTACTGGAGTGCTGTTATCTCAACCCGTGGGAGTTACATTCCTCCAGTTCTCTTCCCCATGCCTCCGGGAGCAGAGGAAGGAAGAAAGGGGAGAGTAAGCAAGCGTCTGCGTTGTTCCGAGTTACCGGCTAGGCTTAAACCACGACAGATATGAAGTGTGAATGCATTTATTTTCAGAAAACAGAACTTTTTTCTTCCAACAAATATTCTCCAAATCCCCTCTAATTTTCTGCTGTACTTCCCAGATAAGTATTTAGTGCTTCTTGGCTTTAGCTCACGCAATCAATATGTATCAGAAAATTGTTACCCTCTAAATGCTAACTAACAAACTCTCTTTAATAACTTCAGGCTAGAGCATGTACTCCTTACACAGGTCACTGTCTGGGAGCTTCAAAAGGATAAAATCTTTACTATGGACTTCTGTTACTTTACAACCTTTACTACTGACTTTCATATTCCTGTGATGATGAAAAGGCTGTTGCTTTGGGGCCAGCCTTCAGAAAACTTGAGCTTATTTACAGCAGCATGAACTGAGCATGCCAGCTGACTTGTGTCTTGTGTTTGTGTTTGAGGAAAGGCTCCTCTTCTCACCAGAAGCACCACCAGCATCACACCAGCCATCATAACCTGAGGGCAGGCACAGACCCCAGTGGGGCTGGCACTAGTGCTGGCTTAGCTCCCTAAAGTTAGTGCCAAGTAGACAGCTGGAAGCTGTGAAGTTTAGTCAGAAATTTTGATGGAAGTTGCCAAAAAGATAACTAAAAGCTGCTGAGGCTTTTTCTTACACCAGGGACTCAGAAGTTCCACTTAAGAGAAAGTGTAGAAGCGAGATCAGCAATTCGGGGAGCTGGAGAATTAGACAATATGACAGCTGAGTTATTGTAACAGCAACTCAGTCTGAGGCTATGACCACTTCCCAGGTCATCTCAACTGTTCAGGATGTGTCTGTCAGGATGTGTGGAGGATCTTGTTTAGAAATAGCTGTTAACTATTTTGGGGAAGATTTTATGGCAAGACAGAATGATTTTAACAGAGTTTTCACACAAGAATCCAATTAAACAGACAAATAAATGCACATTCATTTCCCAAAGTACAGCATGCATGAAGTCCTCCCCTAATGGATAAGCACAAAAGTGGGTGCCTGAATCATTTCAATGACTTTCCAGCATCAAGTATGGTTGTAGATAGTCACAATTTTCAGTTTAGTATTTGGAAAAAGTAGAGTTGCTTTGAAGGGGAGTCAATCCATTAATTAATAACGGGAGACAAACTAAAATCTGGCAACGTTAAAATAACATGAGAAGGAAGGTGTTACTGAGGTCCTGTTCACCTAGACACCAGCAGCTACCACGCAAGCACAGAATTACACACAAACAGGCTGGAGTGACAGCCACATGAACACATCCTCACCCCCTGCCCAAAACTCTGCACCTCTGGGGGTGTCACCACACCCTGCCCACAACACTGCACCTCCAGGGGTGCCCACAAAGCTATTCCAGACACAGCAAACCCCACACACTCATCCTGAAGCAATTCAGCATTTCTTTTTGACCCCCAAAAAACCTGACGTTACTCTTGAAGCTATCCAGCTCTCCAGAAGCTCTTAACAGATGCACCACAAACAAACAAAAAACTCTTCAGATGTCCTAAATCACCCACAGTTTCTCCTGTTTGTGACCCAGCCTTACTCATCATCTAGCTAAAGCACGTTTTGACAGCTATAATCCATTTAACTGCAAAATACGAGTCCAAGCCACTTCCAGTTTTTTCCCCCCTCAGAGGAAAGACTTGTCACTTAACCCACTTCATAGCTTATCCTTCTGACTAGATAGCCACACTGCTTATCAAAAGGAGCAGAAAAAACAGGAATGAAGAAAAACAGAGGCAGAAATAACTCTTCTTAAAAACAAATGCCTGCATTTCTTCCAGAAATTTCAAATGCTATTATTCTCTTATTGCTAGGCATCCTGCTCACCTCCTTCTCCATGCAAGTGTGAGCACCAGCAAGGGTACAGGTCTCAGAGGTATTGCACATAGCACTGCTTTATAGCTGTCATTTCTGATTAAAATCTGCATGTGTATCCATCCCACTCAAGCAAGGCTGGATCTCTCCCCAGGACTGCCGTCAGTCTGCATAAGGCCTCTACATAAAAAAAAAAAAAAAAAAAAGGAAAAAAAAAGGAAAAAAAAGAAGAAAGAAATGCTGCAGCTCTTTGTGTTCATCTGGCTCAGCAATGAACATCTAAATATAAAACGTTTATTGTCACTTAAGGTGAGCTCTGTGTCCCAAGCCAACACGTTGGCATCCTGCAAAGCCAGGCATATATTTACAATTGTTGCCATCCAAAAGTCTGCATTGTTACGAACAAGATTTAATGGTCACACTCTGTATCTATTACCTATTTAAATTACTCTTCCAGCATGTGAATATTAAACACACAAAGAGGTAGACGAATTCTTGTACAAAACTACACGGAAAAAAAGAAAGATTCAAGTGAAAACTGTTATAACAAAATGTTTAATTGAAGAAAATAGCACTCTGACTCCAGTGGTGTTTCACTCCTCTCTGCCGAACCCAGAACTGGATGACATTGTTCCTAATTTGTTATACTACTAAATAAAACATTTTCAACCTAAACATTGTCCCTTTTGAGTCTTGATTTACAAGATCTAAATTTTACACATGAAAACATTTTTAAGAAAATCCTACAAATTTGTTCCTCTGATCTAAACAGCAATAAAAAAACAAGCAAACAAAATGCTGAAACAAAATGGGATCACCAAGTTGCTTTTGGTGACTTTTTCCCATGGATTTCCCTGCAAACCAGGTGTTCTTCCATTTTTATTTTCAAACCTTTCTTCCAACTTT
>NW_009911617.1:5337-9024 GCF_000696875.1 Nestor notabilis | reverse complement strand
GGGAAAGAGATTCAACATTTCTGAGCATATTCCAAGTGCCATGAATAATTACTGCTCTGAGGAGAGGACTTGACTTTCCACTCAAGTTTTGGTTTGGTTTTTTTAATATGTGGTACCCAGGACATGGTCATCTTTCCATAGACTGTTTCTAAAGCTGAGTGCTTGGAAAAGTCCTGTCATCAGGACACTGCAGCAGTTGTCAGGTCATTCTGCACCGGAGAGCCCAAAATCACCAAAAACTTCCTGAGAAATTTTGAAGGGGAAAAAAAAATAATCCCTATTTTGATTTTAATAGACACCATTGTTGGGAGCAATTAACATTGTCTAATCACTCCTTTTATACCAGGCAAATTAAACTACCAGTCATAACTACAAAACAGTCTGTAATTATCCCTCATTTTTCTCATTCTCCTCTTTTGCTTCTGGGAGGGACACATCCTGCTGTAGCTCTGTCATTTCCTCCTTAGCATGACACCGCATTTCTTTGTGGCAGCCAGCTCTAGGAAGTCATTTGGAAGCAGAGTGAATGTCCTGTAGAGGACAAGTCCAAGCCTCTCCACCAAGAGACACTGTAAAGACATGCTCCCATGGTCCAACCCCACCATGCAAGGAAGAAAAACAAGCCTAAAACGTTTTACTATTTAGGGTCCCTTTGAAGACAAGCAGTTCAAAACTGTGAAGTTAATTGTGCAATGGTCACCATACACAAGGGGATGACAATCCCTTAGTACAAGCCCTGGGCATAAATATCCTTCATAGCACTGGGGTGCGAGAGAACAATCATCAGCCAAGCCCATCCTTCTAAGGATCCTTTAAACAGTACCCCTGTTCCCTCCTATGTACCTGAACTGCTCATCTGGATTTCTGCAGCAGCTGTTAACACCCTTTCTGGGCCTCCTCCCAGCCAAGCTCCCCGGCTCTTGTAGGGCTGACTTTAAATCATCAGATGATCTCTGCCTCCCTCAGTCAAGTCTCCTAAAACTACCCTAAATACAGCACAAAACAAAACCAACCAACTAACCAAAAAACCAATGAACAAAGATCCTCACATTCAGTATCTGGTGAATAAGGGCAGAGAATAGATTATGGGATGGCAGATCCTTCACAAACAAAGCCTGACTGCTCTCTGCTCTCATTTTATTGCACAGCATCGCCTGCTGCTCCTGCCTGACAGGAGCCGCTGCTGTACCACTACTGCACCTCTTTCCTGTCATCAGAGAAGGCAACAGGGACATTCTGACACATAATGACAGTAATTCCCTTTCTCAGTTACTAATTGAAGTTTGTATTGCAATTTTCCTCTCTGACCTTTAGATTTGCACAGCATAAGCATTACTGTAAAAATCTCATCGCATTGAAGCCTGACCATTACGGCCTCTTATTTCCCACCATGTGCTCCCAGTGTGACCCACTGACAATCAGCTGATGTGACAAGCGCCAGAAATATCTGTGGTAGCAGATGTCCCCCAAGTTAACAGAGAAGCTGGGGAGTGGATCAGCCTGGTTTGGTGAGAGACCCTGCTAAACATTGCTAAATGCTTCTCCTCCCTATACCTCTGCTCATGCCCTCATGGGTGCTGAGGCCCCAGGCAATCTTCAGGCAACGGGGCTCACGAACTGTGGCCCTGGCCGCAGTCCTGTCCTGGGGAGTTGCAGGAACACACCAGATAAATGTGTGTGTGTGCACATGCCATCCTCAGGGACAGGAGCCACTAAGGTCCCCAAATGTTGTGGTGCTCCCTCTCAGGTGCTGGGTAAAAGGGTATTTTAAGGTGATTCCAGACAGTCTTGCATGAAGGAAACAGCCTAGAAAATGGCCTAAACTTTCATGTAAATACCACCAACCATGGAGAAGGGGTGCATAAGTATATTCAGAGATTTAAATCAGCAGCTAAAAAAAAAAAAAACAAAACCAACACAGGACAGGACACACCACCAGCCAGAACATTTAGCTGAGGGGTGAGCTTTCAACTCCTCTGATTTGACAATACCACCCAAAAAAACCCCACAACCACCACACCCTAATGATCATCATGAAGAAAAAGTGAATTTATGTTAAGGCCTCCCCAGTATTAAGTTCCAATCAGATAATTCAGGAACTCTTGTTGAAAATAGATAGAATTCCAGTTTTTGTTCTGAAACAAGTGCAATCATTTAAGCTACTGTTAATAATATGTCATTGCCAGGTAGTTGCCCTCACAAGCTATCTGACACCTAATCTATTACCATCAACTTATATTCAACTAAAAATGAGATGCAACATCATTTAAAGCTGTACAGAGCTCTTTCAGCTGGATAAAAAAAAAGTGTGAATGAAAAGCAAATACGCATTTTCTTTGCTTATCTCTCAGTCTGGCTCATACCTCAAGGTCTGCACCAGTTGCAGGGGTTAACTTTTAAAATCCTACACTTTTCTCAGAGTTTAAACTTTAAGTTAAGAAGGAAAGATAGATTGGAGCTACCAACATTGCAAGATACTGCAGCATCAACAGTCATGCCATTTTAATCAATGATATTCTTATTCATGGAAGCACGTTTCTGATCTTCAGCCAAATCACGCAGGAGAAAATTGCATTCAGACTCCCTGGTACTGCTGCCTCACAGTGATCCATTAATGCCTTGGAACAGATTGAAAACCCTTTCTCAAAGGCATTTCTTCTACCAGATGTTCAGTGGAGGTGCAGAAGGGGCAAAAAACAGTGCATCTCCAGCCCAGTTCCACTGAGGGTCCTTGACTCACAACTAGGGACACTCACTGAGCTCAGGACATCAGTGACACAGTACAGCACTTGCAACATCTTCCCTGCAGGAAAGCCTTCTTGCGTCTCCAGAAAAGTCAAGCCAGACCTGCCTAAAGTTGAAAACAAAGCTGTGAAAATGTTACTCTCTGCAAACTCCAGAGAGCCATTCTCTGCAGGGGGAAAGCTCCTGTCTAGCTGCCTGCATAGGCACGTACCTGAGACAGACAGCAGAAATCACAGTTCTGCATCTCAGACAGGGACACAAGAACCCTCTTCCCTGCCTGATATTCAACATGATGCCAAGATGATGAAGTCAGGCAATGTCTGAGAGTCTGAATCATCTATCTCTGATAACCAGAAAGTAGCTTTACCTCCACCTTCCAACCAACAAGCAATCAGCTCCTTCAGCACCTAGGCACTTTGCTGGCAGTCAAAATCTTCATAATCCTGAGCCTTCAACTCCAATTAAAATATTTCACTTACAAACAGCAAATATATTTAAGTGCTGTCAGTACTGGGAAGGTAAACATTCAGTATCTTCGGAAGAGAGGTAATCTGCAACCTGAAGGAAATACAGCATAGCTTCTTCTGACTTTTTCTATATTTTGTACTTAATACATTATTATCAGCCTACAATATGTGCATGATTCTGGTTCAGTAATTAGATTTCTTCCCACAATTACATCTAAGAAGACAATCTCTTCTGGAAATTGTCTCTTCTGTCAGTGAACAATTAAAGATGTATTTTTAGAAGGACATTTTTCTCTCTTCCATCATCTTAGGTTTTGTTTTGTGTTTTTTATACCTAAACTCCTATTTCCAGCTTTTGTACCTGCCTGTATTTGTACTGTGCTTAGTCTATACAACCAAATTCCAGACATCACATTATTTGCAGTCTTGGCAAGTTTTATGGGTTCTGACAAATGTGTAGCTGCATTTCCCACTA
>NW_009911617.1:0-5306 GCF_000696875.1 Nestor notabilis | reverse complement strand
GCAGGAATGTAACCCTCAACACCTCTGAAAGAACTTTTACCCCTAAATTTCTGGGAGCCATGTGCACATCTACTGAAGAGCACTCCACAAAGCACTGTTAAACCTTTAAATTTTCAGTAAGTACATACAAACCTTACACCACACTGGAGAAGAAAAAGTGAGCTCAGTAGCAGAGACAAAACAGACAATAATTGGTCGGATGACAGGACTGATTTAGGGTTACAGCAGATCATTGACTGCACCCAAGTCAAAATCTCAATGAAAACAAAGATAAATCTCATTCATATTATCGAGTGTGTCATCAAAACGGATTTCTCAAACCAAGACCCTAAACCTCAAAATGTTTTGGGGAATTGTATTCTCTCCCCACCCCCTAAATGTTGCTTCTTTAACTTGCAGCTGTGTCTTATTTTTAGCTTTCCCCTTTAGCACAGGATCACAAGCCTAAAAGATACCAATACTCTGGCACACTCGAATTTCCCCAGGAGCTGTGGCATTAGCACCAAATGCCATGATGCCAGTAAAGTCATGATAGTCAGCAGAACTGATAATCAGTGGAGTTTCCTTAAACTGCCTTTTCCTAGCACCCTAAACTCCCCTTCCATGAAGAGAATAAACCAGGGTTACTGCAGAATCTTTTACATTTCTCTTCTATTAATAGGAGCCATGTTGTGCAGGGGAGTGGTGGGAGAACAATGCTCCCTGGAGGTGTTTCTAAGTCTCCCAGATTCACTGTGGTGCTGCAGTGCTGTGCTTGCTTTAAATTCAGGTTTCTTGGGTCACATGTGTAAAAGAATCTCAGCCTCATTTGAAACTACATACATCTCTGGAACCTCTGATCCATAAAGAGTTTGAAACCACTGCAAATATACACTTGCAGGTTCTCGAAGTACATTGGAAAAATGTGTTGCTGTGGGTTTTTTTGTTTGATTTCTTTTTTTTTTTGGTGTGTGTTTTTTTAAAGCACTGCTGTATGTTTGCAAAGGTTTAAGGCCAAAGTACTGCACAGAGCACCACAATTTCATTCTCAAGCAGTAGACTGGTATAAAGAACAGGAGGGAAAGCCAAGACCCTGCATTTTTCTGGGTGTGCTGGCAGAGAACTAAGCTCCCAACAGAAAATCAATACCTATGTCCTATCTTTAAAACCACTTCCACTATGGTCGGTCCAGGGAATTAAAATCTCAGTTAAGATCTGTTCTTAGGGCATGCTTTCACTTCCCAGATGCCCTAGCTAAGCTCATCCTAGGGACCATGCCATACTTACATAAGCCATTGGCTGTTACCTGTCGTGTCCAATGGACGTGTCCTGACTCGTAAGAGACTTGCACACACACACCTGCAGCAAGGAGACTGTCTATGATCGAGCCACACTCATTTAACTTGACAGTTACATCTTCAGCCTTAGGTAAGAGCTCCTCAGGGCTGATATTTCAGGCAAGAACAATTTCTTGGCATGCCGTTCCTCTGGGGAAAGCATTTTTGGTTGGGTTTCTGCTTCCTCATTTTCCAAATGCTGGTGTTCTCTGCTTAAAGCTGGGGGGTTTTACGATTACATTGTTCACTGCCCAAATCCCAGTCCTGAGCTCAGCTGCTGGTGGGTGGCCTTGGAGATGACAAACCCCACAGGGGCACACCTGCTCATCCAGGACACACATCCCAGGTTTGCATGGGCTGATACCACCTGTAAAAACAATTTGTTCCACTCCGTTGCATCCTTCTCAAAAATGCTGTAAGTTTAAACAGCTGTAAAGATGCTTTTAGCCATCAAATAACAGAGGCTGTGAGCTCCTTGCTAGCAACTGCAGTGAGAGCTGTGCCTTCTACTTGAAGACAAATTTCTGTCTCCAGCAGGGTTTCCCCAACTTGCTCTGTTGCATCCTTTCCAAATAGCTATAAATTCAGGTTATTGTAAGACACTTAAAGCTTTCAAGTAGCAAAGCTGAGCTCTGCTCCTCTCTGACATTCACCCTAAAAGCCATACAGGAACATGTAAGGCAGCTTACAGTAGGTCTTCCCAAACTCACTTTGGCAGGTACCAGAATGAAACCAGGAAGCAGCAGAGCAACTTTTATTGTTAACTTCTTTATAATACAAAAATGCACATGGTGTTTCTAATCACCAGAAGTTGCAAAAGCAACAGTAGCCTGCCTAACTTACTGCTTTTTGAAATGGAAGGGATGACTGAAGAACAGGGTTTGGCCCTTACCCGTGCTTTAAACAAAGTTGTTACCTGAGCAACAAAAGCAGCAGCAGAGTTCATGAGCACTCAGCTTTATGGTGTAGAGATGGCACAGGGATCTGTTCATCTGTTACAGATGCAATTCACTGATATTCAGTCTAGGCCATGCAGAGGATTTTGTGGTTGGTGCAGATACCTCATGTGTTACTCAAACCCCTTCTGTGATACCAGCACTGGGCATGCACATCACACACAACATGGGGGAAGAGCAGCCACACACAGTATGGGCTTGCTTAGACCTAGGCAGGGACACCAGATCATCACAGAAACCAAGGAAAAACAACACCCACTTCACCACAAGTCCAGGTGTAGACTCTCACATAGACATGCATGTGAGAAGAGCATAGCAGGTGATCCTTTCTCCATGCTATCAAGCTTGTATTAGTCCACAGTTTTAGCAATGCTTATTCCTAATCTCCTGTTATCTGCATGATCCCAAAGGGAACATAAAAGCAGGAGCAGTAAAGAGGAACAGAGAGGGAAAGATGCAGGTGGAACGAGAGGGGGTTTTCCAGGTCGTCCTTCACTCATCATACCATTTACTGATTTTCCAGTTAATGGCTCTTGTCACTTTCCTATTCAAGTTTTTAACCTTTTTTTCCCTTTGGCTGTTTCAAGCAGCCATGGATGTTTCATTGCCTGAGCCCAGCAGTGCACCATTAACAACAGGGCTGCACTGCACCCAGTGGCAAGCTGGAAGGATTTAGTGTTGAACAGCAAAACCCTGCAGGGGCTTTCCTATAAGCATCTGTAGTTCTCAAGGTCTCATTTTCCATGCTATAGTCATCAACCAGCTGTGAAGCAGTGTCCGATACTCCCCCACTCTGCCTTCTCAGCTGTTTTAACTAAGTGGATTATGAGGATGTAGTGATGGTTCCTTCCTGGCCCCTACTAAATACTAATAGAGGGGCATTGTAAAGTCCTCACAGCCACATAGCCTCTGCTCTACCTGTAAGGTCTGCTGTCTGGAAGCCCTTTTGCAACTGGGAGCCACCAGTACAGACAGACAGAGACCGCAGACTGAGAAATGTGGCTGTTTTCTCGCCTTTAATTCATACTGGTCTTTATTTTGCTGTCAGAGACCTCACGAACTCCATCTCCTGTGTCGCAGCTGCCATCTGCAGGTACCCAAGCTCCTTGCTGGGCAACAGCCTCTGCCAGGCATGGAAACAGGTATGTGTCTGGCAGAAAAGCTTTTCTTTCCCTTCTACTTTCCTCACTGTTTTTCTACCTCCCATCTGCTCATTCCTTCCCCTTTCCTGGCCTCTCTGCTTTCTCCATATGCTTGTACCGCTAACATCTCTATTCTTTCTCAGTTTCACGTATGTCTGTCTGCTGATGCAATGGAGTTGCAGCCTAAGCTTTCAGCTACATCAAGCATCAGAAAGAAATGTAATCCCTCATCCTTCCTTTAGCTCTCACCTACCCTCAACAACACCAAGGAAACCAGTCTCCAGTGCTGCCCTCTTTATACTTCACTGGGGCACTATTACTTAGCACAAAACCACCAGGAAAGATCAAAAGCCCCTAAAGTTAACAGGCAATTCCCTCCAGTCCTCAGTATTTAGAGTCCTGTTCAAGCACCATCATTTAGCTGTTCCCTAGTGTTGGCACACCAGGCAGTTAGGATTAGTCACTGCAAGCCTCAAAAGTCTCGAGACTGTCCCACATCTGAGGCTAAACAGGAAAGGACACCCAGAAATCGAGCTCAGATCCTGCCTACCCCCATAAACTACTCCTTCATTAAAGATCGACCCCTTCCTCTATAACAGCATGTCCTCTCATTGCCTTTCTCAAGCAGAGCAGTTTTTAAATTATCTATCTACCTTTGGAAGTAAAGCTCCTATTTAACAAGGCACACACACCACACTACCTTTTATCATCTTGTCAGCAAGCTGAGAGCGAAAACAGCCAAACATGATGGTGTTAGAGGGAAGTGCTCATTGTTGCAGTCCAAAATGTATTCAATTACCTCCTCTCCCTAACCACAAAACTTAATGAAACATGCAGACCTCAAAGGGAAAAGCAGGTCCCTTAGCATATCATAAAAGCAAACAGGCAAATACTGGCCCGATTCCACTTCTAACCACCCTCCTTCACAACCAGATGTATTTTCTGTGTGTTCATTACGCAACAAGCCTCCCCCTCCCTGAGCAAGTGTTAAAGCGTGAGACAGTTCTACAAACCTTCAGTGACAAATGCTCTCATTTTCTGCCTCCCCACCGTACCATGCACCTCATGACAGGTCTTCTCATAATAAGTAACTCAGAAACATGGTAGATGGCAATCAAACTCCATTATTTCAGTTTGCCTTTGCTCATCTTCTGGCTTTGAACCCTATTACAGCAAAGACTTCCAAATAAAGAATTGTCAAAGAATAAAATTTAACATTTTGAAGTGCTTGTTTTTATCAGATGTACCCAAAATATTATCATGACTTACGTTATTGGTCCCTCTGTCCACTGCCTAAAACCCGCTTTTTTTTTTTGAGGAGGTAACAGAGTTACTTGATACTTGCATCAGTACCTATTGTGCAGGTTGGAATTGTCAAGGCTATCAAATTTTAACACTCAAAAACAAAGTTGTATCATCTTTGATTACTATGAATATTCAACAGAGGCAATGTACAACAATGCTCAGCAGTAGCTCTGCTCCTTATACCTTACTGTTTGCATAATTCAAGACTTACTTTTGATAGCGAATCAAGGCACTGTGTGGGCACTGAAACAAACCTGATATAGCTTCTAAGAGCTAGAAAATCATTACCTAATCTAACACAACAGCAGGCGATATTCCTCTTCCTCCTCCATTATCTTAACTATGCAAGGTAAGAGTCATGCTCGAACACAACCACCAGCCAAGCAGGGTATCGGAAGAAATGTGCCCTCCCTACCACGTCCCCTGGAGCATCTCTCAGATAAGCACTTCTGCTCCCCCACACGAGGACCCACCAGGGTATAAAAAAGAAACAGGGAAAATGACAAAAGCAGAACATATCCCAAAAATTGGCAGAGGAAAGGGAGACCCACACAGCTTCAACACCACCCTCATTAAGGGAAGCGCAC
>NW_009911616.1:110765-118865 GCF_000696875.1 Nestor notabilis | reverse complement strand
TTTTTTTTGTCTGGAATGTGTGACCTGGGCAAGCCAAGTTCTTGTTAAGTCCTCGCTGGGGTGAGATTAAAAGCGTGGCTTGCGCTAGGGATTGCAAAAAAAAAAAAAAGTCATTTCCAAGACTTAGACTTCAGGCTCTGACTTTTGTGGAAGTGTTCTACTCCATATGTTCAAAGGAACAGAAGAGGCATAGAAGAAAGGGTTGAGGGTATCTGTCACTGATTAACATGTGATTATGTAGAGAGAATTCAGGAAATGGGTGACTCATGTTCATAACTTTGATATGTATCTCCAGCATCGCTGGTGTGCTCTGCTGTTGGGGCAGTAGTTGCAGACTTGCATACATGTGGCAGAGGAGCAATGCTTTGAAGCTAGTCTTAACAGGATCTGCATTTCTGATTCCATTCAGTGGTGGCTTAAGTATGTACCATTCCAACACTGCTTTTTACCCTTTCTTAAGGTGAAGTGTGGATATAGAGATATAGTGGGAGTGATTATAATCTTTCAGGAGTCCTGCTTTGAAGCAGTGCAAAGCTGCGTTGTGGAGGCGTCTCTACATCTGTGAAAGAGTATAATCATCTGAAGGTTGGTTGTTTTTTTTTTTTTTTTTTTTTTTTTGGTGGTTTTTTTTTTTTTGTTGTTGCTGAGAGAACCCTGAAAACTAAGCAAGGATGTGACTTCTGTCTGGTAGTCAGCTACAGTATGTGCTCTCTTGGTTCTGGAGCTAGCATTGCTCCTTTGAATGATGTACAGAAGATGGGGGCTTTACTGCTTTTGTAGGTAGCTGAGTCAAACCCAGCATTGTTCTGCTTATGTGTGCTGCAGCCCTCAGTCAAAAGCAATGGGAGTGCAGCAGCATGTGGCACAGGTCACCAGGGTGGACACAAACTGTATGAGCATGCTAGGAGGTAGTTGCCCATTTTGAGTGGGACAGCTCAAAAAAGGTAACATCTTCTGCTGTTTTTATGTAGTCTTTAAGTATATTTTTTCTAGAAGAATGCTTTGAATAAAATGTAGTTGTAAAATGGGAACATGAAGGGACTGTATTTTGAAACATGTCCAGCTATAGAACCTGAGGTATTAGATGTGACCCACATAAATTAAATATTGTGCAATGCCTTTATCATTTAATAGGTGGAAACCTAGAAATAGAAATATGAATGTTGCCCCTACATACCCCTTGTGGAGAATTCTCCTTTAGCCTAAGCATTGGACAGTAATGAAAGGAGGTTTTTCCCTTTGGTAATTGAGTGCTTTATTCAAAATGTAGTTCAGCAACTGAGCTAAAGAAGCGATTCTATTAGTTACCAGTAATAGCACTTGTATCCCTTTTTGCTGGATTCTAGCTACTAAATGACACGGTATTATAATGCTACAAAAGTCTGTGTTGAAACGGGGCTAGGTACATCATTTCAATGCTTAAAATGTACCAGTTCTGAGTGATAAAGAGCTCCTCAAAATTCATAGATCAGCTGAAGGTGCTGCTACCCATTTATAAGGAAAATAGTGATCTTCTGTAGAACATGCAAATTTTTCAGGAAGAACGGCTAATATCTGTGCCTGTTTTCTGTATTATAGTTAACTGTGTTAGCATGTAGTAGGAGTAACCTGAGCCCCTGAGAATCCCGTGTGATTTCAGCACAAAGAATGTGGTGTGTGATGGAGTATGGGACTGGAAGGTGTGACCCTGAGAACTATTGGATAGAGTCCATATAGTTCAACCTAGTGTTTTGGAGAATGCAGAAAATAAATTTCTGCCTCAGAGTGAGAGACTGAGCAGACTCCTACTGTTGCTGAATGTATTTATATCTGCTTGCATACCATTAGCTAGTACTTACTAGTCACTACATTTCTGACCTCCCTGTAGTAATGCACTTCTGCTGCTGTTGGTATCTTGTGATTCTCTTTGGCAACTCATCAAAATGAATAATTCTGTTGCATAACAGGTCTGTTGTACTGTCTACCTGATGCACTACCAAGGCAGATTTCGTTGAAGTATGCATGGTAGTTTAGTAGGTCTGCAAATTTTTGTACCTGAGAACTTCTCTTATTTTTTTTCATTGATACTCCAGTTTAACTGGTGGTGGCTGGCACATATGAAAGTTGTAGCAACTATTCCAGGTAACAGGAAGCACCTGATACTTCTAATACCTTCTGATCATGGAGTAAATGACAGGGTAGACCTTGTTTGTGATGCCTGTCCTGGAACCAAAATCTCTAAAGCTGGAAAATGATTAATTTTTTTTTTTTTCTTAAAAATGCTATTTACACTACCTGATATCTTAGCCTAACATCTTCACTGATGTCTTATTCTAGACTTACAGGTGCCCTTTCATAAGTATCAACCTAAAATCAGTATTGCTCAAAACAATGCATACAACCATGTGCAGATCTATATATGCACATAGAAACATTTCATTTAGACACGTGCACATACGTATTAGAACACCAGTCAATAGAATAATCATGGGCATAAACTTGTACTATGATGTTTTCCCTTAACCATCTGCTGCCAAGTATTTCCATGGCAGCTAAGATGCTGTACATCTGTGTTCTGTCAGACTCTGCTTGTATATTAGACAAGACACACAAGAAGCTGTGGAAAGAACTGAGTGTTGTAGTAATGTCATTTATAGAAATGTCAATGTAGCCTAAAGGTAAATGGATCAGAAAATGAATCAAGAACAAGAGGAACCCAACCTATGAAAAATGCCATTGTTCAGAGCACTCTTTGTACCTTACAAATACTTCTGTGCCTCTCTGTTTATGGAAAATACAGACATATTTCTTCCCTCACCAGAAACCTACAACCCAAATAAATCCCTCAACTTGTAACTAATCAGAAAAGATTTTATAAATGCCTAAATGTGATAATCCTGGAAATCTTAATTATAAATTCAAGAGTTCTTGTCAAAGTAACAGTTTTTTCCTAATGCATATTCTGGGGAATGTGGAGACTGACATTACTGAAGAGTGTAAGCAGGATGGTGAAATATGCAAGGTATTCTTGTCCTTCTGGCCACTACAGACACACAGTGACAGTTTGTTGCTCTGATACCAATGCTCCAAGGATTGACTTGCTTGGTTTTGTTAAGACAAATGTCTTCAGTAACCACAGTCTTGTCTAGGCATACAAATCTACTATAAGCATTTAATTACGTCTTCATGTAGTTTACCATGCAGCCTCTAAGTATCTTCTTTTATTAGGCCACTGTGACAATTCTTTGATTAATCTAAATAATTTACCTATATGCTAAATATGGAGAAAAGCTCCAGTGCTTACATCAGTGAGATGTTTGTACTAACTAGCTAGTTAAATTAGCGTTATATATTCCCTAAGTGCTATGGGTGAATGTTTCTCCTCCCTCTGAACATTCCCTTTACAATACCATAGGCATTACAGTATCACACACAGATTACAGAAAACTGCGCAGATTGCATAGACTACAAAACCCACTGATTACTGGACTCTTCTCTAGCTGTCTTGATTTTTTTTTTTTTAATGCGTTCCATCATGCAGATTGCAAAGGTACAGCAATTACCCTTCATATCTTTCCAGTCTTTTGTAGTGTTTCTTCCTGTTCCATGGAAATTGGTCAAGAATTGAGTGGTTTTAGCTGATTTGTAATTTGTTCTCAAATCTAATGTACTGCTTAGTTTACAAAAACCTGTGATAACTGCCAAAGCAACATATGTGAGTGACATGTATGGTATTGTAGTAAGCAGCCAGCTACACTAGCATCTTAATTCATCACTCAGTATGGGAGAGTGGCAGTTTAGCATAGCATATGGCCAATCTCTTCAGATGCTGGTTTGTTTTTGCAGATATAGTTAGGACAATTTAGTTCTTGCACTTGGGAAGTAGATTTCACTTTGTAAAGCAATTTCTCCTAGAGCTTTTTGCTAATTCTTTGGTGGTGCTCAGATCTCAAAGTTAGAGCCATACATGAACTAAAGTTGCTCCTTCTATGATGTAAGAGAATGGCAAAATGGAAACATGAATTATTCACTAGGGATTGTAAAAACCTCTTCAGGTACATTAAGGGTGGTTTGTTGAGTGATCTGTGTAATATTCTGCATAACTTATGAATTAGAACCGGAACAGTATTTACAGAGGCAGAACCTATTGTTTAGAATTATAGTCCTATAGCTACTGAACTGGAATGTGGTTTGACTGTATTGTGAGAAAATTTAAGGCATAGTTCAACGATCCCCTTTCCTATTTGCTTTTTGCTGGTGGTTTTTCTTTTTTTTGGAGGGGGGTTGTTTTTATTTTTATTTTTATTTGTTTTTTGTTTTGTTCAAGTTAAATCTTGGAATAAGAACTTGAGATTTATGCTGTGAAAATGTTTTATTCTTCATTACTGGGGTTGTTGGACAAAATATGTTTATTTTAGAAAGGAAATGGAAAATTCGGGAAAGGGAGTGGAAATTTGTATTTTCATATGATATACAAAGAATAAGTTGAGCTTTACATAGACACTGTTAATTTCCACTGTTAAAAAAAAAAAAAGTTACATTCCCACTGTGAAAAAAAAACCAAAAGAAAATGTATGCCTCTTGAGCTTAATTTCTCACAGAGATTTTAAGTAACCTGTGTAAGAAGAGTAGAAAATGAACAGTTCTAGGCGGTGCTCTTTCAGTGTGGCTGTTTCTGTAATAAAGGTTATAATTTTGCTTTGTTGATATTCAGTCTGGGTAGTCAGTGACAGCACAAGCATATGGATATTCCAACTAAATGTTGTGATATTACATGCTTTATTCATGAAGAAAACAGATGTGGCTGCAATTTAAAGTTTAGCTAAAATGTTCTGTAATGGTTGTGGAAATTAAGCGCCCTAAAGTTAGCAACTCTTCTATGGGAAGACATCAATTCTATTTGAAAAGTAAATGTAAAAAATAAAACAAAACCCCAAACCAACGGAAAAAATCCCAACCTCCAAATAACTTCTTAAGAAACTTTGCTTTTTCATGTTAACAGTTGGACTGATCAACTACATCTATATTCAAATACATGAGAAATAGATATTATATTTCTCAATATTTAAAAATTTCAAATAGATTTAAGAGAACAAGTAGACTAATATTCTTTACTGGGTTGTGTTGGCATTAATTCTTTCTTTTTCAATTCTCAAGTTGGATAGTCCTAACTTTGTAGAGGTCTAAGGAAGACTCTAGGGATTTGTGTCATAAGTCCATGAAAACTGCTTGGCATCTTTCCCAACCCCTGCCAAGAAGTCATTGTTTACGTAGTCATGTTTTTGACTACTTTCCTTGCTGAAAAGCATTTGGTCGAGCACTGTGGGTGTTACCTCAAATGCAAAGCCACCAAGATGCTTAAAACAAAAGTGTGCTGAAGAACATGGTCTGTCTCTGTTCTTGTTATTTTCCAAGTAGACAAAGAGGACACCTCTACTGTTTTGCTTGATGGTTTTGTGTGTGTTTTTTTCCCCCTCCTCTCCCCATAGGCTTCACCTTGTTGTTTCTTTACCTGTCTGTAGGTTTCAGCAGAACTGCAGGGATATTGTGCTCTTTGTGGTGCTTTGCAGACTTTCGGCTTGCTATTTCCTTCTGCCTAGCACCTCAATATTTCACAGCCTTTTTTCTTTCTTTACTTTTTGAGGGACTTAATCTTTTGCCCCATGACAACGTGGATTTGTTTAGAAAAACTGTATGAACTGATTTCCAGGACACACAGACTTTTTTTACGTAAGACCCTGGGCTGAAAGTAACTGGTATGTGTAATATCATACCAGTAGTGAGACATCATCATTCTGTGGGATGTGAAACACATCTTGTGACATCATTCAACTGTAATCCATACTATGACTTCATACTTCTGATGCTGAACGACGTATTTTCTGTAAAGTGTAGTGTGTGTATTCCTGGGATCTTTGCTACAAAGTGATGATGGTCTTTGGATTGCTCCATAAATTGCTCCCTAATAATGTTATCTTTTCATGTAAGCATTATAGTTATTTTTGTACTACTATTGGGATTGTTTACCTACCAGTTTTAATTATTTTCAATTTAATTTCTTTGTTTTTAGGTATACCACAAATGCTACCCTCCAGGAAGCCCTAGAAAGGTAAAACCTTAAAAATTCTGGTTTTGTTCATTCCCTGGGCTTACATGCCAGAGTTTATTGTGTTTTTATTCTGAATGTATTGCTACAATACTGAGCTCACCACTGGAAAAAGCAGAGAATGCTATACTGTAAAATCTTTGAGACTATGATCTTTTTGAGCATTAGTATAGAATGTGTTTATCTGCAGTCTTACAGTTTTGTCTTAACTGCTTTGAAGCCCCTTCCAATTCTTGTGTTTCTGTAAGCATCTGTATTGCTGTTGTGCACTTCAATGTTCCTTATAGATGTTGCTTTGTTTGGGTGAGCAAATAAACAGTAATTCTTCACGTGAAATCACATGAAAGGCATTACCATTTAGGTTAGCTAGTTTACACATCTTTGATGTGACAAGAGCTTCCTGACTAAAGACCACTTGTTACAAAATTTGCTTATTCTTAACAAGCAAAAATCTGTCAGTTATTAGAGTTGTGCTCACCTGTGGTTGAAACAATTTTTATTCATGACCTTGTTTAGAAAATACCAGGTATGCAGACTTTAGGGTTTAGCTGTGTCCTCCTCATGAGCTGAACATTCAACTATGCATCACTTCAATGAGAAATTAAGGCACACTGTACTCTTATGCCTGTATTAGCAGTGTATGGTGCTGGCATATGAATCATTATTTCCTTTCCCTCTACAATACCACCCAAAACCTGAATGTGGAATTTATGGCCTTCAGATGTTACAAACTGTACAACTTCCTACTAATTGCCTTGGTTTCAGTCTGATAATGCTCTGGTGTGCACCTTTTTCTCTTCTGTGAGGTTAGAATAAGATAAGCGACCAGATTTCAGGAAGTTTTGGACAAGAATGTGTTTGCTGCTACTTTAATTTTCTTTTCCCTCATCTGTGTGCGGTGGGTTTTTTTTGGGTTGTGTTCCCCCCCCCCCTTCTCTGGGTAACATTTTGTCTTAGACGTAGTCATTGAAAAATTACAAGGCAAGACATTGCACAGAGAATAATTCACTTTGAGTTAAGTTTCTCTGGTTTTGTACTGCATCTGGATAGAAGTTGTTCCTCCTGGTTCTTACTATCATCTGTGGAAGCAACAGTGAGCACTGGGGATACTGGAGTCAGATGTTTGAAGACCTGTGGTATTATCTATTCAAAACGCTACACTGACTGCGTATCCCAGCTTTGTTTTTATTCCCCTACAGTGCAGAAGTTCAACTTCTTGGATGTATAAAAGGTTGTTTAATAAAACAAATGCCTTTCATTGTTCACTTCTGTATTTTTCTTTTCCAATAAAAGCATTTGGCAGAACTGTATCCCTCTTAAGTGTCAGATTTGCTGGACTTTGTGACATGTTTGAAGTATCCAATAATGCAAAAAGGTTCAATGGACATGTCACCCATTTTTCCATGTTAAGTTTTTGTGTTTTAAATGACAAGGTTTAGAAATGCTTTGAATTTTACTATTACAAGCATTGTAATTTGTTGTTATCAAAACTACAGCAATTCAGTGGAGAACAACAGTCCTGAAACTGTCATTATCTTGGCAATATTTTTGATCATACTCATTTCCAAATCCTCCAGGTGACTGAACTACGGTCTCACATTGATATTGTGACCAGTGACTGAGGACATGAACTGGTACAGAAGTCTCTTGGCAACACCATTAGAACATTGAAAGTGTAATAAATTTAAATAAAGCAGAAAATCTACACTGAAATCATAAGAGGGTAGAGAAGTAAATGGCTGAAGCTGGCACTACCTGCCTTTAACCCTTTTTCTTACTGGGACATCCTCAGATGCCCTCTGCTGAGCTTAACATATTTAATGGAAGAAGCATGGCTCTTGGTTTTTAATCTTCTTGGGACTGGAAGACTCTTTGGGTGCTTTGGTAATCCATTGCCCATGAGAAAGGATGGAAGAAAGAGGAAAACCTTATTCTTTTTGCTAAGGCCATTTGTACAATTGTTTGATTCTATGGAACAAAGTTTTTGAATTAGGGAAATTGAATTTAGCTGTTAG
>NW_009911616.1:95406-110734 GCF_000696875.1 Nestor notabilis | reverse complement strand
CTGCTGAACTGCTATGTATTCAAGTTGTGCTGCTGTTTCCCTGTTGTATTACACTCATATCCAACCTGAAATTGAACCCTGCCTTGCTCATGGTGGTGGTGGGGTAAGGAAGGAACAGTGGGATTTTCCAGAAAACAGCAGGAAACATTCCCTTCCAGCTGAAAATTCTCTTGCCCTTCCTGCCTATTCCCTCTTATCACTAAACAGTGGTGACAGTTGGCTAGTAGCACGCGTAAAGGGAATCAACAAGCTGTAGTGACCAATGATGACCATGTTCCTTAAGTCTTGTGTCCACACTGTCACCATGCGTGAGGCCTGTGTATTTTGTGCCTCCTGAGCTCTATTGTAATACTTAGTTCCTATTTTTGTTCCTTTAAAGGCTTAAAGTGTAGTGCATATTTAAAGTATGCACTTAAATGAAATTACATGAATGTGTGAGTTATCCTGTGTCTTAATAGCTGAGGCAAATACATTTTCCTTTAGATTTCATCAACAATAGTTTACACTAACGAACTAGTTGGGGTTTTTTTTGTGATGAAAGAAAAATGGAATATAAAGACACAATAAATAAGGTGAAGCTTAAAATATGTGAAGAATCCAAGAAATTGTGGAGAGCTAAATCCACTTTATTTCTTTACATTGCATATTTTTAAACTGACAGTCCTTGTCTGAGAGTGTAATTGCTTTCTCTTCTGCTTGACATTATGGATGTTCTTTTTATTGTTGTTCAGAAGGTTATTTCTTACTGTTATAGCTTTAACTTGTCATGACTCAATCCAAATTCCAACATTTTACTTATTTCAAGAGCTTTGAACAAACTGATGTTTGAGACGAAAGCTTATTTCATTACTTAAATTACATATTTGTGTGGGTCGGGAATCAGATGGCAACATTTTTGAAATCTAGTTCACCACTTCAGTCTTATGTGCCAGTTATCTGTCTGGTCAGGACTTTGATATAAAGGCTTGGAAATGAAAGTTGGCATATGTAGGCTTCTTTGTTTAAAGCTAAATTGAGTTAATAGAAATAGCCAGATGTAAGGACTGGAAAGAAACCCAAACCAAACTCTGAGGCTGACACTCTCTCAGCTGGAAGACAATGGCACGACACTAGGTCAGTAATGCACAACATGGTAAGCGCAGAATTGTGGGAGGATTACAGAAATCACGTAGAGTGATTAAACATTTCTAACTCCATCCATCATATGGGTGTTTGCTGATCCGTGTATACACAGTGCCAGATCCTTGAATTTTTGATGTGCAAAACTTTTTTTTAATCTTGCACCTAGCAGATGATGTTGGAGTAACTGAGGATCCCATTGATTGCTCCGTGCAAGATTTTGTGGCACACATTCATGTTCTCCATCCCTACTTCTCCAAATAATTTTCAGGAAAATATTTTGACTTATATGAAAACATAGCATTTCGCTCTTACATTTTTCACTTAATGTCTTATAACTAAAATCTGTGCCTAGGAAATAGTTGGTCCCTCCTCCAAAATTTGATTTCCGGATAAGAATTGACTTTTACTGTCAACCAGCTGGGGGGAAATAAAAATCAGTATGTCAGCTTTGGTTCTTCATCTGATATGTAGAACTACTTATAGTAGTGTGCACTTCATATTGACTTTTTAGTTGTGTTCATGTTTATCCTTGATGCACATCAAGATATGCACTGGAAGTCTTATGAGCTTCTCTGTGAAGATAAAAATATGATGTTGACTACATAGAAGATGGATAAGTGTCAAATGAACTCTATCTTGTTTACTACCCTTCTTGTGCTTATGCTTATTAGAAATTCCAGGACATTATTTTAACACAGAGGGTGTTCAAATGTTTCTATAAATAAAAAAAACTACACCCAAGTTTCTCAGTTGTAAAAATAAACCTTTATTTTGTAAACCATAAAGTTCTAGGCAGAGCACTGCAGTCAGAAAACAAAGGTGTACTGATTGGTAGGTAGTAGAGGCAATGTTAGGGATTTAGGCTTAAAAATCCGAGCCTCGCTTGATGTAAAAAAGACAATTTACATAAACATTTTACAAAATTGTATGTAAATCAGTTGTATGAGAACTGGGACAGGTGAAGTAATTTGAATGCAATGTGCTAGGTGGTAGAGCAGGAGAATGTTCCACAATTGTGTATTTTTAAACAGCATATCGTAATAGGGATTTCCAATTTTACTTTCGTCTGCTGTATAAATGTGAATACTCATAACCATGTGGGGAGTAAGCTTTTCTTTCCCTTCTTCTGGAATACAAACCATTTTTGGCAGTTGAATATTGCTTTAGCTAGAAACCTATTGTACACTATTTCTTTTAAAGCATTGTCATAAATACTTAAATCATAATAATGGTTCTCAGCAAGATAGGGTGTTCTTTCAAGTTTTAGTTAGATCAGTTTTGTCTTACTCTATGCACATGGACAATAAAATAGTAAATATAAAGAAAAATTACTAAAGTCCTTTGGTAAGTACCACAGAAATGGTAGTAGTGGTTATCAGTAACATCAGCGATCAGTAAAATCCTACCTATTTAATTTCTTCTAGTATCAGTGAACTGTGTGTTTTGGGATTTTTTACTTACTCAACTTTTTTTAAGTTAACTGGTTTCTATTGGTTGTTACTTTATGTGTTCTTGTTACTTTTTTTTTTTTTCCCTCAGTAGAAGAGTGTGGTGGGTTTAGTTGTTAATACTTTTTGCCTTTCAAACAAATTACATTTAAGAAGTTTTCTCCTCTAATTAAAAAAAAAAAAAGTTTTTTTCCTTAATGCAGGAATTCTTTATGCAAAGTGCTGGGAAAGAGGTTTGGTTCCAACATTATGTTTTCCTGGCTTCCAAAGTACAGGCCAAAATGATGCCTCGGCAGAAGATGGGCAAGCCTTCTGGGCTTATCTCCAAACTTCCATTATGTGATTGCTCTGTTGTTATATCTGGACAGAACCTGTTGGAGGCAATAAATGAAACCTCACTTCAAGTAATGGCTGCTCACAGAAACAGTCAGCTAAGGACAAGGAAACCTCCTGCACTCAAGCAACCTTTATCTTTAGCAACATCAAGAGTTTAAACAAAAGATGGAATAAAGAAAACTAGTGAAGTATACCTGAGGCTTCTGGAGTAACAGTTACTTTCTGAAGCCATTTGCTTGAGAAATGCTGATGACTTTGTACTTCTTGTATATAGAAATCACTCTATTTTCTAAAATCCTGCCAGTAGCAGAACTGACTGACTTCCTTGGAGTAGGAACTAGGGGAGTATAGAGAAGAAGCTGTTGTGATGGGATGTGTAACTTTTATTGGAAATCTACTTTTCTGGTCAGGTCAGAATTGTGAAAGGATTTCATCCCTTCCTACTGTTTCTTGAAGGCAAAGGTGAGCAATAAGATTGCTAGTAATCCAGAGTTTGAGAAACTGAAGGAACATGGCCCAGAGGGGTTTAGCAGAGGATGAATCAAAAGCACTGGAGGCTATGAAGTGGGAATTCAAATTTTAACTGCTTGGCAGTGGTAATGTGACCACAGAATGATCTGCAATGGAGGGCAAGAAGGTCCAACTGCAAAAGGAGTTGAACTGGCTGTAAGCTGGAATGCTAGAGACAGAGCAACTCCCTGTACAGAAGTGAAGTTTCCTTTGCTGATGGGAGAAAAAACATCCACAGCATTGTCTTGTAATGATCATGTAATGTCAGTATTTGGGCAGCTGGTACTAGGGAATGAACCCAGCACTAGGTTGAGATGTCCCATGGCAACGCTCACAGGATTAGTGCTGGTGCAAATATATATAAGGAATTGGCTTTTGATGCATTTTTTCAGATTCCTTATAGACAGTCCTACAGCCTGTTGTTTTGTTTGTGGAGTTTTTTTGTGTTTTGTTTTGTTTTTTTTTTTTAATATTTAAGCACAAACCTGTGTTTAAGTCACCTCCAGGGGTGCCATAAAAATTTACCAAGACCTGGAAGGTACGGAGTATGGGATGAAAGAAATTGGTTAGGCTGTTTGGAAACTAAACTTAGAAGAAGTAAGCATGTTGGATTAAATGGGTGTGGATGGTAAGACCTTGGAAGCAGAATCAGAGAATGGTTTGGGTTGGAAAGGACCTTAAGATCACCTAGTTCCAACCCTCCTGCCATGGGCTGGGACACCTTGCACTAAACCATGTCACCCAAGGCTCTGACCAACCTGGCCTTGAACACTGCCACGGTTGGAGCTTTCACAGCTTCCTTGGGCAACCTATTCCAGTGCCTCACCACCCTCACTGTAAAGAACTTCTTCCTTAGAACTAATCTAAATTTCCCCTGTTTAGGTTTGAACCCATTACCCCTTGCCCTACCACAACAGTCCCTAACGAAGAGTCCCCCTCCCCAGCATCCTTATAGGCCCCCTTCAGATACTGGAAGGCTCCTACGAGGTCTCCATGCAGCCTTCTCTTCTGCAGGGTGAACAGTCCCAACTTTCTCAGCCTGTCTTCATATGGGAGGTGCTCCAGCCCCCTTATCATCCTCATGGCCCTCCTCTGGACTTGCTCCAACAGCTCCATGTCCTTTTCATGTTGAGGACACCAGAACTGGACACAATACTCCAAGTGAGGTCTCACGAGAGCAGAGTAGAGGGGCAGGATCACCTCCTTTGACCTGCTGGTCACACTTCTTTTGATGCAGCCCAGGATACAGTTGGTTTCTGGGCTGCAAGTGCACGCTGAAGCCTGCTCATGTTCAGCTTCTCATCAATCACCACCCTCAAGTCCTTCTCTGCAGGGCTGCTTTGAATCTCTTCTCCGCCCAACCTGTAGCTGTGCCTGGGGTTACCAGAAGACATATGGGAAGAAAGAAATTGAGGGTAACACTAGACTAGAAAGTGAAAAAGAAAGTATAAAATGATAGTGAAAGACACCATATGAATTAGGGCAGGTGGTAACAGTATGAGAATGAATTAGCTGTTACATTACACAGGATGAGATAGAGACCAAAAATGTAAGTTGGAAGTGAGCAGGTACTCATCTGTGCCTAGAAAGAAATTAAATGGTAGATCTGAAAGAGAAGTCTTGGAGCTCTCAAAACTGCAAGGAAGAGAGGGGGAAGAAGCTGAAAAGTGGATAGGTGGAGAAATTAAGGCAAAATCATGAGTGTTTCATAGTAGGATGTATGATCCCAAAGGCTGGTATGCATGCAAAAGGCAGATGTGTGAACAAGGTGGCATGTGGAGGAAGCTGATGTGTATATATAGAAGGCATATACGGAAAAGTTGGGTGAAAATGGGAGGGCTTCATGTCAAAATTCACTGGCCAGTATAAGGTGACAGTGATTGTGCTGAGAGATGGAACATTGCACACACAAATCAGGAAGAGGTGGATGAAGTGGTGGAAGAGAGAGTGGCAAATAACAGTAGTTCAAAGTGAAAATGAAGGGGAAGGAGAGTGATGTGGAGGAAGAGCAAAAGGAAAAAGTGACGAAGTTACTTTTAAGCTGCTTTTACAAAGAATAGAATGTTCACTATGCAGCAGCAAAAAACTGAGATGCCAAATATAACTCCTTATGCATATAATGTAATCAGATAAGTGTAACAAAGTGAAAGATGGGATTGTACTTCCAGAGTAATTCATACAGTCATGGAATAGTTTAGATTGGAATGGACCAAGGAATATCATCTAGTTCTGCCCCCTCACCATGGGCAGGGGCACCTTCCACTAGACCAGGTTGCCCAAAGCCCCATCCAGCTTGGCCTTGAACACTTCCAGAGATGGGACAGTCATAGCTTCTCTGGGCAGCCTGTTCTAGTGCACTTGGCCTTTTGATTTTATGAGGTTCATGTGGGCCCATCTCTCAAACCTGTTAAGGTCCCTCTGGATGGCATCCCTTTCTTCCAGTGTGTCGACCATACCACACAGCTTGGTGCTGGCAGCATACTTCTGAGCGCTCAATCCCGCTGTCCATGTCACCAACAAAGATGTTGAACAGCTGTGTTCCCAATACTGACCCCTAAGTAACACCACTCATCACTGGTCTCCACTTGGACAATGAGCTGTTGACCACAACTTTTTGAGTGCGACCATCCAGCCAATTCCATACATACTGAGTAGTCCATCTGTCAAATCCATGTCTCTCTAATTTAGAGGGAAGGATGTTGTGTGTGACGATGTTAAATGCTTTGCAGAAATCCAGGTAGATGTTGTCAGTTGCTCTTATCCACCAATGGTATAACCCCATCATAGAAGGCCACCTGATTTGTCAGGCATGATTTGCCTCTCATGAAGCCATGTTGGCTGTCACTAATCAACCCTTTATTGTCCATGTGCCTTAGGTTAGTTTCCAGGAGGATCTACTCCATGATCTCGCCAGGCACTGACCAGCTCTTCTGTCTGTGTTCGGCATGATAGGTTTAGTCAATCCGCTGGGAAGCTGTTACAGCAAGTGGAAAGTACTGTCCTTAATTTTTAAGTTACAAAAAATATTGACAGCTTGAAACAGTGTTTGATAGCTAATTCTTGCAGCTTGAAACTGAATTGTTATGTAAATTGGAGTTATTTCAGTGCTTAAGAAGTGTTACATGCACTGCATGTATTTCAGACTTTTACTTCTCTTTAAACATTTGTTAATAATAATAATGTCTCCATGAAGCATTTATGGCGTGCCTGGAGTTTAATAATCAGATGGGGCTAATCAGATCACTTGGTCAGCCATTAACACTTTGAAAATGGACTTCTTAAGTATAACAATTCTAGCTAGTGGTCATTCGTATTTGCGTGCCATGGTAATGAAAGTTAAACTGCTTTTCTGGCTATCAGAATTGTATAAATTGAAGCTGAAAATTGTTCTGAAGAACAAGTTCACATGCAGGTACTGAAATATGAACCTTATTAACGTAGCATATGCGAAGCTGTTCCTGCTAATGTCTCCTGTGTTCAGAACAAGTATTGCCATTACAGTTGAAGACTCCTGTGGTCCTCCTTGCAGCGAGAAGATGTAAGTGTTGCTATATAAATAATGTGGAAATGGCATGTAAGGATTTGTCCTGAGAAGAAGCCAGAGGGCATGTTTACTGAGCTGTGAATGCTAGTTAATGTGGCACAGCATAATATCAAGAAAGTAGGATTTTATTTTTTTTTTCCTCATAATGACCCCCTCAATCATTAGGGCTTAAGTAGTGACCAAGGTGGAAAGTAATGCTAAAATAAAATGTGTTAAGGTCTAAGTCAGAGCTTTCAGTCTTTTCTTGCTGTTGTTTCTCCTATTAGACTAAGAACATATATTTAAACTAAACCTTTTATTGAGATTTTCATTTGACATCTCTACTTTTTTGTGAGATCAAAGCTTCTATTGAGGGCCTGATTCTCTTGAGAATTTTCAGGTTAATGATAATATAATTCAAAAATGTGAACAGAGATGAGAAAAATAGGGAAATAAATTTAAGAACTTGTTCAGTTCATCACTGTTATAGTGAAAATGATATCTGTAGGTCTCTTAATGCTCTCTGGCAGTTTCAGTCAATGGATGGAAAGATGGAAAGAGCTTTTTTTTTTTTTTTTCTCCTCTAAGATGCTTTCATGGCTATAATAATTCACCTACTTTTAAGCTGGAAAAACTTCACGCTAATTTCCTGGATTTAAAGTTTTAGAAAAGTGTGTTTGTTTTGAGGAAACTAATCCTGAATCTGAAAGTTGACCAAATGTGGGTTTTAACTTGCTAAATATCCTTAGAGAAGGAGGCCATTTATAATAGTAGTGGAAAGTGAGCACACCTGTTTGATTTAACAAGGAAAGATTGGGCAGCACTAAAGGTTAGCAGTTCAACTGTGTTGGTTTTGCAAACTCAGTCTACATTGTTGGTGTTGAAACTAATAGCAGTGTTTTCATTTATGCCATCATATGGGTCACTTGCACTGCGAATCACAGCTTTTTAATAGTTTTGAATAGAAAGCTGAAAATTATGCTCACACATACTCTGGGCACTCTTGTGACTTGCCTATGGTGGAAAATGACACTAAATGTGATGGGAAAATGCTGTTTGGAGGCCAGAGGAGCAGATCTTTTGTAATATTCTATGTTTGAATCTTATTTGGTATGACTAAGGAGATGTAGGCAATGATGTTTGTTAGCAGCTCTTCACACAGAAGCAAGATAGTGTAAAACCCTTTGAGGCAAAGAAAGCAAAGGATCCTTAGATAGGGAGAAAGAAAAAGCCTTTCAGCTTCTTGCTTACCTTTCCAGTCAGTTTCCTTTTCTTATCTGGGAGCTGGTGATTGTTGTGCTACTACTTTAGCAGACCTTTGACTTCCACTAACCCATTGAAGGACTTAGGTGATGTATATTGTCCTTATGTTCAGTTTTGTTTTCTTTTTTCTGTACCTTGGAAAAGTGCTTGTTCTTCCAGCAGCTACTCTTAGACCAGTACAATGATTGGAACTGCTAATGGGAGCCTGAAAAGGAGGATAGGATGTAAGTACCAGCTCAAGAATGACGTCTGGATAAACAAATAAAAACTCTTAATGAAAGCAACAAAAAAAGGGCTGAAGTGTGTTTGACTAGTGCTTATAAGCATCAAGAGCCACTTCATAGGAGGCTAACAATGCTGCAAATGGTGTAATTAAACAAATGCGTGATGAAATAATATGTAGGCTAAAAGAATGTACTTAAGGGTGCCAACGCAGCAAAGTTCTACTGGAAGAGTGATTCTATTTGACCTAGGACTGGCACTGCAGAAAATTTCCAAGAGAGCTTCATGTGCTTATCCCTTGTACAACTGGTGAGCACTGAAAAGTATTTGACTAAACATTTTATACACTAAAGTAAAATACACTTTCAAGTGCTAGGGAAAAGAATATGTTCCATTGTGTAAGGTTGCAACTGTGTGGATTAGTGTTTGAGAAAATAAACAGTGTTTTTATGTGGAAACTCCTGACCAGCAGGGGTTTCTTCTAGTATCTCTTTGTGCCTTGGTGCTAGTTTTTCTTTATCTACTAAGTGTGTTGGTACCTAGCATTTGCAGTAGAGATATTCAAGTTTTCTTTAACCCAGAAAATATTTTGAAACTGAAGGTATTTATTCCTTAATAGGACAGTGAGTTGGCAATGGGATTGTAAGAACGGTTCTATGACCTTTTCCTGCCTCAGATTTTGGCTATGGTACTATACCCTTTAAGGTATTTTCTGAAAGGAGTGCTGGATTCTTTTCAGAGTCTGCAGAGTCTGGAATCCCAGCAGTGAGGTTTCTGGATGTGCAAACCAATAATGCATCGATATTACTTAATGTCAGTTTTGATCACTGCCACTTAAATAATACAATATCATGAAGACTACTTTTAAAATAAACTGTATCCTCCTCATCCTTCTTTCTTGGAGAGATCTGAATTATAACTACTGGATTTTTAGATTCAAGGATTGTGCTTTCTATTTATTTATTTATCTATTTGTTTTCAAATCTCTGGCATAATTTGCAAGGTTCTTTGAATTCTGTGGTGCTCACTTATGTTTTTAAATTCTTCCTCTCTGTTGGAATTACTATATTTTTCATGTTCATAACCTTATAGATTAATCTGAAATGAAAAATAGCCCAAACAAAAAGAGCTGTTCAGCAGCAACAAGGTTTATTTCTTGTGTGTGGATAATGTGAGAGGAGATATTCCCCAGGGACTTTCTTCTGCAGCCTCATGCTGTGTGGTTTCTGTTCCTGAATAGCTTTTCAGCTGTATTCAGCAAGTTTTTGGAGTGCTTGAATGTAAGCATTTCTGGAAGAGGGCAGGTTGTACATTAAAAGCACAGCACAGGTAAGCTTCCTTCCAATAGCCTGGCAAAACTATCATATTCACTGTCCCTTTCAATTGTATAACTTATGTCGTAGCCATAACATTCGCAAGATGTGAATCATTACAATTTGTTCATTTGTGTTCTATGCAAGCTGGTTCATGGTTTGAGGAAGACAAAGTTATTTTCCTGTTCTGCTGTTTATGTTCACTTACGCTAAGCATTTCTGCAGTATTGCTGTAAAAGTTGCAGATGTGGAACTCTAGGCCTTAAGTGCACATTAAGCATCACTTTGCATATGTAAGCTTTATATGTCATAATGACAAAGTACATCTTACATTTTAGCTATTTAAATGGTGACTTCTTTCTCCCACTCATCTTTCAGCTGAGGAGAGGAATAGGAAAATATACTTGGGATAAAGAGAACATTTTAGTGACAATCGTCTTTTACTGACTATTTCCTTTCAGTTTTTGGATCCTTCCAAATATTAAGGGTCTTTTTTTGGTTTGTTTCCTTAGGATTTCCTGATTTACAAAATCTGAGATTTTTATCATAAGGATTAAATGAATGTCAGTTTTTCTTCCTATTGTGCAACTCTACAAAGCATACTGTTGCAGCTTAGGTAACTGGTGCTTTTTTTTTATCATGAGGCCTGTGCAGTGGTTCCAGACAGCAATGATGGTTGTAGATTGGTGTTCTCTGGTGTGGTGGCTTGACCTTTCTTTGCTAGTAGCCAGATCCCCACCCAGCCACTCTCCTGCTCCTCCTCCTCAATAGGATAGAGATGAATCTAAGCTGAGAAAGTTTGTGGAACAAAATAAAGATACAGAGACAACTTGCCACTTGCCATCATAGGTAAAACAGTCCTGAACTGGGGAAAATTAATTTCTTGCCAACTAATGAAATACAGTTGGGTGGTGAGAATGAAAGAGACTCTCTCCAAAATGATTTGTTTCAATCTAGTATAATAGTAACATGAAACTACTCATAAATTTCAGGGTCTTGCATATAAAGTATGAGAAAAATCTGTGTTATATTGAAGGAAAATATTCTGTACTTATGAATGCAACTTCTATATATAATGACTATGTGGATTTCTAGAATTTAGTTGACTTGGAGACGTTTTCTTTCTTTTGCTTGGTGTTTTTTTTCTCTCACTGATTAAAAAAATATTATCCTGAATTATGCTGAATAGAAGAGAGCAGTTTTGGAGCTGGCAACTTGTGAGAAGCTGGAATTTTGATACTTTTAATACCTTCCGCTATATTCGGTTGTGTTTTATATTTAATGCCAAGTGCCATTTGCAGTTGCCATAGCATCAATTATAAGACTTCATGAATTAATTACTTAATTATGAAGCTTCTTCTGCTCATTTTATGAGAAGTTGAAAATCTCCCTTTCTTTTAAAGCTATTCTAATTTACTAACAACCTAGAAACTTAAATTGGTTGTTGGCTAAAATTGAAAATTCACATTCCACATAACAGATTAGATTTCTGATTACAGAAACTGGACAAGAATACAGTCATGTGTGCCATCCCAGTACTTCACTGATCTTTTTGTGGGCTTTTTTTTCTTAGCTTGAGCTTTAAAGAAAGGCACCTTTAGTTGGTGCTCATCCTGTGGAGTGTTTTTTATTTGGTTTTTTTTTTTTTTTTTTTGGCAGACATTCTTTGTAGTTCCAGGTTTAAAAAGATTCTTGGAAGTTCTTTAGACATAGGAAACCCCAAATGTACAGGTGGCCTTTGTTTTAAATCTTTGAATGTATTCTAAGTATAAAGCTCTACATTATTACGGTGTTATAGATCAACAAATTGTAGAAAGAAACTTACTTTTGATTCAGTTCTGTTGAAACAAATATTTGACAGACCTTCATAGATTAAAGTTGTTCTTTTGGACATGTACGTAAGTTGCTTTCATAATTGGAAGTAGAAGTGAACATTTTTAATTGATAGGCACTGACCTAGGGCAGCATGTTTCTCTCAAATTGCTGTTTTTTGTAAAGAAAAGATCTTTTTAGTAGATACAGCGTATATTGTCACTTTGGGAAGAGATGAAACTCCAAACTGCTTCTACTGCTTACATGAGATAAAATATATAAAATTACACCAAAGCAAAAAAAAATTGTTGCTATTAAATGCTGAAGGTCTCTGGGACACTTCAAGTTATGGACAAAGTGGCAGAGAGAAAATAAACATAATTATGTATCTGTTTTAATACTACCTAGTGATCAGACTTGGTGCATTTTCCTGTTTGACCCTCTTGCACTGTCTCTCAGATCTAGGCTCTCTTTTCTCTCCTTTACCGGTGAATTTATTCTCAGCCATATATCTTCTAATGAGAGAAATCTAATCATGGCCAGCATGCAGCCTTGAATGTAAATATGGTTTTATGATATGGCTTGTCATTTGGTGCTCAGAAATAATTATGACCGTCATTTCACCTATTTTTGCATGTGGTATAGCTGGGCAAAGAAATCACTGTTTTTGTTGTTGGAGATTTAAAAAAACCAACAACCCCAACCCCCCTAAACAAACCAATAATTTATTTACCATGAAAACAGCTTTATTTTTCAATGTTTTCTCCTTCGTGAAACATGGAGCAGCAGGAGAAAGATATTGTATGAGATTGAGGATTGGGAAAACCCCCTCCCTCTCCCTGCCCCCAGATATTTTTTTCTGGGTGATATTTTTGTCAGAATTGCAAAAAAACTGGGAAATTTCCCCTCTGTAGGGGAAAAATTGAAATTTGATAGCTTATATAAACTGATTAACCTCAAGAATATATTGCAGTATAGCTGTCTATACAAATAGAAACAGATTTATACAGATAATCTTACAGTAACTGTTACAGTATATTTTAGATCTCATAAAATTTTGGGGTTTTCTTCTTTAGAAGGCATTTGGGCAGATGACTCTTAAACTCAAGTGTCAGTTCCTGTACACACTTTAAGGCACTGTTGGGCATAATAGTCATGAGACTAGAAATAATTTTTGGTTTTATATTCCTCAGTGGAAACCTTAAATTTGCATGTTACACAGTTTTCAGTTAGGGCTACGACTTTATGCTTTTCTTGCAGTTTTAAATTGGTGTTTACAGTGGGTGCATATGATATCATGGTTCAAAATAAAAGGTGAGAGATGAAGAAATTGTCACCTAACCAAAATGCCATGAAGCACATTTTTCTCCCCAGTTAGGGAGAAAAGTTGATAGATATTCTTACTGTATTGTTACGCTCCAAATATGGCCCCAGAGATCCAACACAGGAGTTGTTCCAAAATAACCTTTCCCCCCCCGTTTAAAAGAACAGCTTTTCTTACCTCTGCTGCTGTGATATCAGCAGTAAAACTCAGATGAATGTCTGGCTTAAAAAAACCTTGCAGCCTGAGGCCTTAGAATCAAAGCTAAATTTGGGTTGTTCAGCACTTACTACTTCAGTGAATTTGTAAGGTTGTGAATAATCTGTCACGAAGGCTTATACCATTTTCTTGGCTTGTGAAGCTACTGTCCTTTTTGATGTGATTGTCAAAACAAAAAAGAGGCTGCATTTTCATCTATGTATAGATCTGCTTCATCTGTCTCTTACCTTCCATTGTTCCACATACCTGTCCTAACAAGGCTGATGTCAGGACAGATGTAATGTGCACCAAGCACAGAGATGTACTGTTCTGGGCCACTGTTAACTGATAACCAAACTGGTGAACCCCTGTAATGACGCGAGACCTGGCCTGATGGCTCACTGTAAAGGAAGCATTGCAGAAAGGTGACACACACCTGCCCCTGGCCATGGTGCTGCTACACAGCCTGGTGAAAACCAGCCCTGGGAGAGGTAGCCCCTTGGCTGGTTTGTGTCCTCTTGTATTCTGAATGTAAACATGGGAAGACATTGCATACTAGGAACCACCTTGTGCTGGCAGGTAAAATTCCAAATCCTGCCCTGTTTTCTGATGTAAAGGGACCTTGAATAACACCCTACAAAGGGTTTGCTTTGTAGGGTGGGGTTTCTTTGACCCACACTGTGGTCCTGTGGAAATTTGTCCAAAATAAGCTGCCCTTGCTCCCATCCTTCCTCTGCAAAATTTTACTGACAGCTGTATGTGTGCTTAGTATAAAATGTGCCATCTTAGTTGAGTAAAACAGTCTGTTTTTCTAGGTTTAAACTTAACCTCTATAAAATAATGGGGAGGGGGCAGGTGGGAAAGTCTTGCAAAATATAAAAGGAGTGAATTCAAAACCAGATTCTATCTCAGCAGGTAAAGAGGAATGTATAGAGCTTGGATACAAAGGATGTTCTCTGGTTGTAACTATTTTGAAACACCATTGGCAGAGTGTTAACTTTGCACTAATATGTTTTGTAGGTTTTTTGTGGCATGACTTTGTTCCTTACCTTATTTTTGGTTTTGTATCCCTTGTTAATGAACTGGAATTCTTACAGACTTCAGTTGCTGTGGGATATTTGAAGGCAAGCTAATTTACCCTGTTAAGGGAGTGAAGGAAGGAAGGAATTTAGTCTTTTGGCTTTCTCCCCTTCTCAGACTACCGTCACAGCCACTCTGATCTTCACTCCCAGACTCCCTTCAGTTCCATCCTCAGGGGTATGTTTGTCCTTGAAGCTCCTAAATTCAGTTAGCTAACATAGAATCATAGAATAATTAGGGTTGGAAAGGACCTTAAGATCACCTAGTTCCAACCCCCCTGCCATGGGCAGGGTCACCTTGCACTAAACCATGTCACCCAAGGCTCTGTCCAACCTGGCCTTGAACACATGTTAAAGTAATTGTGAGGACAACAGAGGTTGGTTTTGATTTGTGTTTGTATCTCATATTTAGCCCTGGACTTCAATGATTAATTTTAACTTGTTTAACCTAAGTTAAAATCTGGGTTGCCTTGTCTTTGCTTCTGTTTTATTCTCAGTTAGCCTTTCTAAGATTGTAGTAAGTCTTTTTTTCAATGTACATATTTGTCCTACTGAAGGAGTTGTAGTAAGTTCTTTTCTGACGGCACAGGAAGGTTTGCAGCTCTCTCTATTGAGGGCTTGTTTCATCAGAAGGCTTTCCTTTCTTATGGTTTTAGTTGACTTCTGCTTCTACCCTAGACTATCGTTCCAGGTCTGCTTTGATGATACACCTCCATACCAAAGGAGGAGGGAGATCAAGTAGGACAATACCAGCCTATGACGTATGTTTTAGGCCAAAAAAATCTTTAGGTTGGTAGTTGAGTCAATAATGAACCATGCCAGTAACTAGGCATGATTACTATGTGGTAATCACCACTCTATTCTTAGCCTAAAGATAAGTGGGGTTTGGGTTGTTTTTATGTTGGCATGGGATAATGCACCTCTGCACAAATGCACCCTTACAAACAGAGCAGGATAGTAAATAGGCTGTGCTAGAAGCCTACTATAAGTTGATGAAGTCAGTAATGGTAGCAATTGAATTATTAAACTGACTTTTTTTGCTCAAATTATGGAATTTGAAGGGGAATCAAGACTGACATCAGAAGTTTTTTCCCCCTAGCTTTTAATGTCTCCATAGGATGCTTGCTTTCATATTTGAAAGGAAAATATATCTTCTACACAAAAGCAGGATGACTTTTGGT
>NW_009911616.1:74478-95375 GCF_000696875.1 Nestor notabilis | reverse complement strand
GAAAGAAGAGTTAATTTGCCTTCTACCCTCTCAGCACAAATTCCATTCCTGTCTAGGTTATACTTGATTTAACCTTGAATTTTGGCTTATCATAGTATAGAATACTGCTTGAGGTACAAGATGAAGTACTAAGTGGTCTGTCTGCAAAGTGGTCATGTAGTAAACATTGAATGCAACAAGCTTTTGTTAAATTAAGTTTTTGAATTTCTACACATATAAAGAGCAAGCTGGCTTTTTGTCTGCCCTGCTTTCTCCACACTCTTAGTCCTTTATCTTAGTCGTTGAAGTTGTTTAGCTATTTGGATTTAGATGGTTTTAAAGTAAAGAAGTAGCTGTCAGAGCTCTTCTTTTTAAAACCCATTGCACAGTTACAAAACAGGTTACCAATAACAAGTTGCATGCCCCTTGCTTCTTGCATGCAAGTCACTCTAATTTATAAATAGAACTGTACTGATAGACAGAACTTGGCCTATCCTCTTGTCCTCTTATGCGAGTTATTTTGTTTTAAAAATAGAACTGTCCTAGAACTGATATGTATCAACGAGGTTGTGAAAGTTCATTTCTAGATACTACCGTAATTAAGCAGTATGTTGCAAGGAGCAGTGTGCATATTCTCATCAATAATCTAAAGATTTTTAAAGTACAGTGGTATTAATTTGAGTTTTTCAAAGAGCTGTGCAATTGGAAAGTGTTACACTTCTATGTGTTGTTCCTTTGCTGTAGCTTATCGAAACATACCCAAAATACACGTGCACTTCCATAAAGAAATAACTTGTGAGCATTACAAGAAAGAAAATGTTTCTGTAAGGACTCCTTAGATAGTAGATAGTAACTGTAATGTGTAATTTATTGAACTCCTGCCTTGCTCATAGAAATGTTGTAGTATCTTTAAGCATGGATTCCAAATGCCAATGCTTCCTTAGCACATTTTAAGGTATTTCTGCTCTGCAGTAATTTTGGTATTGCTCTGTCTTAATTCTGTTCACTATTTCTTTTTTTTATTTTTATTATTTAGCTTGGAACTTGCTTCTAAAAGTTTTTAAATCTGCCTTGATATCTATTCTTGGGGGGTTTTGCATTATTTGTTTTGGTTGGTTGTTGTTGTTTTTTATAATTGTTTTTTAATTCAGGTTTTGTGCTCATCGCAGCACTTTAATATGCATAAGAGACTTTTCTTGGATGTTTAAAAATCTTTATTTTTTCAGGTAGTCTTGTTTGATTTTTCTTCTTCCACTTCAGTTACCTTAGGCATTTAAATATGCAGGGTTGCCCTGAATATGCTGAAAGCTTGGAGCTGGAAGAAAGTTAATCTGAATAATTTTTGTAGTATAATTCGGAGATGGACTGATGTCAGCAGTCACTTGATAGAAGTTTTACTATCAAAGATAATTTATGGGATCTGCAGAGGAATAAAATTGAAAGACATGATTTGAAGAATTATTTTTTTTTTTTCTAATAGCCTTTCTGAAGAAATGTCTCGTGTTTCTGTAAGTACTCTTAAATCTAATACGTAGCTTCTGCTGTCATAGTGGCTTCACTTGGAGTAAAAGAACCTGGTAATTGTTTTGAGGTAAGGAGGAAATGAAGAAAAACTCGTAAAAGAGTCTACATTTTGACATATGAATGATTACTTCAAATGTAGAAGATAGACTCACTACGTTTCTTTTCAGCAGGGTTGCTATGGTTAGCTGAGCAATATGGGGGGAGAGGAGTGTGAGAGCTTTTCCTACCTCTCAGAGCATCTTGTGACTATAAAATTCTTCTATTGCTTATCTGGATGTTTCCTTCATGTTCTAAATATACCAGTGCTTGGGAGATTACTCATTTTTGTGAAAATGAGAGAGAAAACAGGAAAAATTAAAGGGGTTCTGAAATAGGTAGCCATGGAAGGTATTGATGGCTCAGAAATAACTAAGTGCTCTGTGAGTTAGGAACAGGACATGAGTCCTAAAACCAAATAAACAGTTTTCGTCTTGTGGACAGGACTCAGAGGTACTATAAGTACCTCTAAATAGTCAAAGTTCAGTACCTCTAAATAGCCAAAGTTCAGTGGGAACCTGTGATGGTCATCTATCTGTATGCTTAAGCTCAGTGAATGATTTGAATGTATCAGCTTCCTGACAGCTAACAGGTTGACCCTGGCAAGAAGCATCTTTTTTACTTTTATTCCTTAAGAAGCATGACTCTTCTTTATTATATTTTAATTTAAAAAGCAATACAAAATGACTTTATATTCACACAATTAGCTAAGCATGCCACAAATTACAGAGGCTTTGTTTTAGCTAGCCAGTTTAAGGTATCCAAGCTTTAACTTATTTTTAGAGATACACTTGAATTGAGCTTGAACTCCACCTATTCAGATTTATTTAAGAAAACAATGTGTTGGTCAGGGGCATGCACATGTAGTAAAAAATAGTCTTGAAGGAAGGAGGTTTGCTTTGCATGTTTATTAGGGTAGGATGGTATTTTGAGTGTTCAAGAATTGTTTTACCCACTGTTAACCAGCAGAGAGCACTTTAGTTTGTAACATAATATCTATTAAAAATGTGAAATTGGGGAAGGCTGGGATTCTTTTTCTTTCTGAGACAGCCATTATAAACTGCTTGTAAAAATTAGATGCCTGGGTTTGTGCATTATCAACAGTGTTTTGTAAAAAAACAAAAAAGAATTGCTTTACAAGTATAAATTTTATTGTATGCCAGTGACTTAAGTGAAGGTTCAAGGTACGTATTATCAGTAGTCTCTTGATAGTGTCAACTCTGCACCTTATGAGGTACAGTTCCTTCAAAATATCAACCTTACCAGGCTGACATAGAGAATTATCTCCATAGCTTGGAGCCCCAGGTTCAGATGGCGCTGGTTTGTTGCCAGTGCATGAAGACAGCAAGGGGAAGGACTTGTTGCCAGCATATAGAAAAAGAGCTTCCATGTGATGGTGCTGTTGTGGTTGCTCATTGAAATTCATTTGTAGAGAATAATACAAGGAAAAAGCTTTGAGGCAAATAGCATTATGAATCAGTACATTACAGCTTCTTTTCTTAGTCTGTGGTATCTGTGCGTGTTGGTTGTCATGAGTGAAATGCTGCTGAACTGAAGGTGAAGGGTGGGAAGATGTGAAAAGATGGGAGGCAGGAGGATCCCGATACGGACATCAACCCTCCTCCTCCCTTCTCCTATCCTCCCCCCCCCGCCCCCAAACAAACCGTGTATTAATTGGAGGTTGACTGTTTAATAATACTACTAATACAACTATAATAATAATAATCCTAAACCACACAAACAAAACCCCACAACAAAAGAAACCCCCTCATTGTCACGTGGCGTCTCTGATGTGACTGGTGTCCTCAGAAATGGGCAAATTAGTGTTTTTGCTTTCTCAGGTCTGCGGTATAAGTGCAGCAGTGGGTTCTATTGCATGATGTCTGATACCTGTTCCACCCTCTCACCTACCCTCCCCCAGCTAGCCTGGTGGGGGGGGAGTAGAGCTCCTAAGGGGCAAGGTCAATATAGCAATCTGTGGGTGTACCTAAAGAGAGATGCACAGTCTTAAATGTGGTAATGACATAATTTAGACACGTCTTGCATGACTGCTGTCATGGCTGCTGGTAATGTGTGGGTTGCGTGTAATGTGTTCCAATGGGCACAGAGGGGAGAGAATTATTGCAATGAAGTCTCTGACCTCTCCTGATTTTTTTTCCATGAGACTTGTGGGAAGTAGCCAAAGCATTCTGTGGAGTAGGTCATAGCATGTGGAAACATGATCTGTAGCCTGCTAGCTGTGCACATACATGAGGCACGTAACGCTTCTGTGGGAGACTGTACAAATCCTGTCATAGGAACCGGCATACAAGGGAGGAGCAAGCTCTCACAGGCAGGGATAGTTGTAAATATGTGTTTTGCTGAAACACTGTTGCTGCTTTTATGAGATGAATAATTAATGTTATAAACCATATTATTCAGAGTGGCAATTTGCAGGTCCTTTGGATAGGGATATAGGGCTGTTGGAAACATAAACATCTCATCTAGCAATTTCTTCAGCAGCATGTTGTGCCTTTTATTGTTCGAATCTGCCTGGGAGTGGCTTTAAGATCCAGTAACCTGATCTTTTATCACTCTTGGAGGCTTCCTTTTCTGGTATGCCCTGATGCATTCAACACATGTCGGTATTGTACGCGACTGGCAATCAGAGCAATTCAGGCTCGCTTTCTCTGTTTGCAAGAAACAGCAAATCATCCGTTGGTGAACGCTTCTCAGACTTGTCAGCTGTCTGCAGCTAATTTCTGTGTGGCTCATCAACCCATTTAAGAGACTGGAAGCACCGTGGATGACCAAGCTAGAAAGCATTGACAAGATCTTATCTCAGGAGTAAAGACTAGTTAAAAATGAGAGAGGAAAATGGTTTTTCTTTTCCTTAGAGGAATCAGACTAATGTGAGAACACACGATTTCTCATGGAGGAAAACGGAGCAAGGCTTTGAGCAATTCAAGGCTGTGCAGGAGGAGCAGAGACTGCCTTTAAACAGCACTTATTCTGTTACTTGTCTGAGAAACGTCAGCAGATGGACTTTGGTTTCAGTGCTGTGAATATTTGCCGTGGCATTGCATGTTGGAATACAAGCAGTGATCTCTTTTATTTCCCTTCCCCTGTATACTTACCTGCTGAAAAATGAGTGAGGAAGCAAAGGAGAAGAATACTAAACCAGCTCACAGGAAAAAGAAAGGAAAAAAGGTAACTCCCTGTATAGACAGTCTGCTGTAATGCCTTTTTATTTTTAGTCATTTTGTGTTCTAGCAGTTTGTTTCTGGGTATAGAGTGGCATTGGTTTGGTAATTTATTTAGAATAAGGATAATGGTAGAATCAGGATGGTTTTGTTTATGCTAGATGCTGATGGGTGTGTTCTTTGCTAGGATCAGTAATACCATCAGAACTCGGTTGTTTTGCATTATTTAAATATTCTAGTGTTTAAATATATATAGTTCCAGAATTTCAATGTGGTTATAATTTTCATGGTGTATTCCAAACACAGGATTAACAAGTAAACAGGTATCTAAATGAAGGCTTTTTTAAAGGAGAGACTGGTAATCAACATGTGCTCTTGTGAGTGGATATTATGGACATTGCTAAGAAAAGCAAGTTCTACAATAAGCTTTAATTTTAAACAGGTTTTTTTTTTTTCCCCATATGCTGCTTTGATCAGTTTTATATATTTTGGGGATTGGGAATACTGTGGTTAAACTAAACTCTGGAATAAAATTCCAGTTTAAGTGGAACTAGTTTATGTTACAGTATAAGTCTTTTGCCTGAGGCTGTACTTAAATGGATGAATTTGATTATTACCTTTTACGTGGCAGTTTTTGCTTTCCTGATACCCATATAATTTTCCCCTCCCATTTTGAAATGGGTTATTTTAATGTGTTTACACTCAAGAATCAGATTGTTAAATCTAGGAAATTGACTTCTTCAGGTTTTTCTACCTAATTTTAAATATTAACTTAGTATGTTAAGTTATAATGTGAATTTCCTTGAGCAGTATAGAAGATGACATCTGAAAGGTTTATTGTTATTTAGAGAATATATTTAGACTCCCACCCTTTATTTTCTGAGAGTATATTTGTCTTCCTACCATATGAAAGTGTATGACAGACTCATAGTTAATCCATTTTCCTGGTGAAGGATTCAGTAAAGACTGTTGAAAAGGCAAATCAAACCAGATCTGCTCCTCTATTCTCGCAGAATTGCAATGAGAAGCTTTGGAAGGGAGCAGAAAAAAGTGTAGTTGAAATCACTTTTAATGGTAAATTAGGATACCTTTCTGCAATGCAAAATACTTCTGTCAGGCATGATAGATTGCCTCAGGACTAGAAGATATATCTACAACGAAATTCTGGGATGAGTTTTAAATTTTGACAATGTTAAAATTTTTACTATGTTATACAAATAATTTTTATGGCATTCAGTGATCTAGCTGTGGTTCTACAGCACACACCAAGTTTTATGGCTTAAGATCATACAGATCCATGTATTCTAGAGGATGAACCCAATAGCCAACAAGACAGAGCAGCCCAGGTGATTTAGGATTGAGCAAAGTTTGGAGTCTCATCTATTATTCCAGCAATGGCTGCTAACCATCTACCTGTATAATCACCTTCTAAAGATGATTTTCTATTTGGGCAGGAGGCTACAGCTGCCCAGTCCAAATCCATCCTTACTGACTTGTACAGTGTGTTGTTGATCTCAGGGGAGGTGGCTGGAGGAAACTCTTGGACATGTTTATGCTTGTGAGCTACTGCTGTGAGCATTGGAGGCCTGTGGCAGAACACTCAGTTGATGTCTTGCAAGGTAATGGTAAAGCCTACCCTTACGTGCCTTGTGCCTTTGCTACACGAGCTGTAGCTATCACCAGGGCGTGACTGCAAATGATGGCATTTCAACATGAAGTGGCTAGAGCTTTTTAAACCTGCAGAAAGTGTCATTTCACTGTTTTGTCTAATTTTTCTTCATGCTTTTGGAATCACTGAGGCTGCTGGGATATGCTGCATCACGCTGAGGTGTGTCCCTTGTGACTAGTGCACATTAATGCTGCTTATATGTCAGTGTTAAACACAGGCTTGGGCCAGAATATGCCCAGTGGAAAGGGAACTACTCTTTTAAACAGGAAGCAACCATTTCTTCTGGTCCTAGTAGAAATTTCTCCTGCTTTTCACAGTTCATTGGGGGAAGGTTTTAAATTTATTATTTTGATGCAGAAGATAAATCTCTGAATGGCCAATGAAGAAACAGTTAACTCAGGAATGCTTTCCAAGAAGAGTTTGATAAACAAATGATGTTTAGCTGTAAACTCCTGAGCCAGGTGAAAGCTTAACGGGGTCTGGGATTCCAGTGAGATACACCACCTGTCCATCCTAAAAGTAGGTATCTTGAAATGGGTATTTCCATGGCTGCCTTCCTGTTCTCTTTAGATAGTTCCTTTATTGGCAGCTGTGCTTTCTCCATATTTAGCCTTTCCTTCGCCTTCTGTCTCATTTATCTTCAGAGCTGAGTGGTGGCAAGTCTTCCTTCTGCTTTTTGACTGCTGAGTTACTCATTCATATCCTGTTACTTCTTCATCAACTCTTGGTTTTTCTGTGCTTACACAATTTCTGAAATAAGGATACAGAAAGAGTAGGAGGACAGTGATGGAAAGGTCACAGTTTGCTATAGGGAAACCACAGTCAGTAGTGTGTGTTCAATTTTCCAGAGTTGTATGTTTAGGACGTGCCACAAAAATAAGCCCTACCCTGTTAAACAGTGTGTTGCTTTTGAGCACAAAGGTATGCAATAACTATATTCAGAACAGATTGGCCAAAGGAGATTTTCCACAAGTATGCTGAAAATATCCATCTTGATGGAGAGGATGAAGATAGGAAACAAATTGGGAGGTGTTGCTGGGATTTATTTTGAAGGATGGACAATTTATATGAAAGCAGAAGTATATTGTGTTTAGCACTGTTATTAAGCATGGTTACAACTTTCAGAGGATGGTAAAGGTATTGTGTCAATATCTATTGCTAAGGCTACACTGAACAGGGTTAGCTCTGATGGAATAGGAAGCCTAATTATTTTCTCTATTCCATCCTTAAGGGTTCCTCTTTACCAGCAGCCTGTGCCTCACGCATTTGAGCTTCAGTCGCCCTGCAACTTCCAGACATGCTTTTACAGAGTCAGTGCTTTGAAACTGACAAATCTAATCCCTAGGCGTTATGGAGTGGCTTTCTTGTACATTAGTGTCATCACTTTTCAGTAAATTTTGGAACCTCAGTTACAGAAGAGCACGGAACTCAGCTGTCACTAGAGATGTAAGATGTTTTTGAATTTGAAGAAGAGAGAAGCATTTTTTCCTCTTCTCCTTCAAAATACTAGAATGAAATTACCTATGAAAATGCTTGTGTCCCTCTGAAGCTTTAAAAGGTAATCAGGATCAGTTCTGAATAGTAGGAAATGTCACATTAAACTCTCCTAACAGAAGCTTTGCTGGAAATGCTTTTTGGTTTGGGGAGTCTTTCATTCCCATCTTTCCCTGCCTCTCAAGATCTTCAGTCAACCTGTATAAACAATGTTGCTCATGTGTCTCTCAAAATATGCATAGCATAAATCAGTAATGGAAACTCCTAATGGGAATGACTAAAAAGAGTTTATTCTTAAATGTGCACAGGAGCGAGCTCACACTGAACTCTTGGTAATTCTAGAGTGATCTGGTTATTAATCCACTTCACTGCCTTACTTAGTTGATCACTGTAGTATAATTTCAGCATTGTGTTCCATTGCTTTGTGTAAAATATAAATATGCTATGCAAGGAGCAAGCTGCTTATGCAGCAGATTGAAAATCAGTGTTTGGGGTCAGAACGTTTAGGGTAGCCAAAATTAGGGTTTCTTGAGTAATAGGAGGTTTAGTTCAGTCCACTTCTGTTGAGGCAGTAGCCTGGGCTCTCTACATGGGGAACACACTTCCTAATTTCTGCCAGTGAGTATTTGCTCTGTCTTCACTCCAAGGTTTGGCTCAGCAGCATTAGTGGCTGTCTCCAGGGGGGATTCGTCTGTTGCATACGGTTGAAAATCTGCTCAGCAGTGTGTCTTTTACTGGGGTGAGAAAAATCAAGGGGCATTTGTGTGGGAGTAGATGCTGAAAGGTCAGAGCTGAACCATCCTGCACTGTTGTAAAAATGCAGTGTCACTAGTGCTCTGGGAGAAGGGCTGTCACTGTTTCTGATGTGGCCGGCTCAGGCCCTTTATAGGCAAAACCTATCTCTACTTAAATAGCTTCACCGATTTCAGTGGGGACAATATTAACGGGTCTGGGGTCCTGGCGTTTCATCTTTATATCATCACATGATTCATTAGTGTCTGTATAATTACAGCAAGACTTCTGACGATCATACCTCAACACCTGTGAAGAACAACTTTTGTCATGACAAGATAAGAAATGCCATTTTATTTGAGATTCATGGTGATATCTACTTCTTTCAAAGCTGTCTTTTACCAACTAGATTGGGTTACTTTAATGAACCAAGTTTTATTCAGTTCTCATACACATTATGGTTGCTCTGGGAGAATGTTCACTGCTGTTTGCTTCTAGCAAAGAATATACTCATCGCTAGTGGTAGATAAAATGTTCATGGTAGACTTTTTAAAATTTTTTGTAGCTTTTAATTTATTCATAAAATCAACTTATTACTTGGAGTGTAAATTGATTTCTAAATCTGGTTTGTTCCTGACAAGCTGAAAAATTAAAATCCGCTTAAGATTCATGAAATAAAATGTGAAAAGACTCCACAAGGAAACTGCATCTCTTCTTGTCTTGGTAAATAAGGTTCATGCTACATTGTTTCTATGGATGAGAAATGGTTCTTATAGATTTAAATTTGAGTGTATGGTGATGTTCTTAAACCTCGATAGGTCAATGCATCCTATGCTGAAAATTTAATTTAGTGGCATGATACAGATTTGTTTTGGCCTTGTTTGCCAATTTCTACTCTTTCAGCTTTAACGTCCATTTTGTTATTGTGAAATAGCCTTTACCTTCTTCACCTCACACTTCGAGCAAATATATTAAAGAAAAAGCAAATTACAAAAAGACCCTGGAACTTCTGGAAGATACTTCTTGTTTACATGTCCAAATATGAAAGCCCCAGAAAAATAGAATAAAGAAGTTTTCAAATCATTATGACTATTCTTTGTTCTGTTCTAAAACTTCAGGCTTTAAAATAGTGTTACCTGGACCCAAACACATTTACATTTTCTTGCCATTGACAATTTTCTGAAATACACAAGAAAATTCAAATACATTGATTCTTGTCACCTTGACTGGAATCACTGTGGTACGTAGTAATATCATTGTTTCCCTTTTATCAGACTGGAACAAAATGAAGCATACGTAATGACAAATTAAGCATCTTATTGTTTTGAAATGAGCCGTTTCAAACGTTCGTTTTCCCTTGAAAAAAAATTCTAATGGTATTACCTAGCTTCAGTAGTATTAGTCAACAGCTCCTATCTCCTAGAGATATATGGTTAAAAAATTTTAAGTACATGTTATTGTCATAGTCTATCTTAAATGAAACAGCAAGGTATGTTATTGTACTGAATTTTTAACATAATTCACTCTAAATAAGTGACAGAACTTGTAACTTGAGTGACAATCCATTTGCTGCTAAATTACCACTCTTGCTGAAAGAACAATGCTTTTTTTTTATTATTATTATTTTTAACCATGATTTTTAACAGAGGAATCCTGCAGTTTGTGAGAAAATGAAACCTGGGGGAGACTCTTGGATCCCGTGACATAAGTTCATCCTACAGTTTTGAGCTTTTTCTAGAAAATTCAGGTGTGGATAGTTCTTTTACTTCTGAAGGATGGCTCTAGGAAGTAGAAGTACAATTGTGGATAAGGGCTTAAGCTGATTTTTTCACCTCTTCCTTTACCAAATTCTGCTTTCCTGGTTGTGGGATTTTTCCCCTTGCTTCAGTGAGCCATGTTCCCACCTGCTACAGGAGCAGTCATTTCCCAGTGTTGCCTTCTTTCTAAGGCCTGCGTAGACTTTTCCTTCCATTTCTTTTTCATCATTTCCTCACTGAGTTTTTGAGCTGTTTCTTCCCTTGAATGGCAACAGAATACTGTTGCTATGTATCCTCTGTCATGAAGCTGATGGCCTTGAGTCAGTTTTTGGGTTGAATCTTCTGTTCTCTCAATACTTCATTCATGTTGAACTGGACATTTTATAGGGGGTTTCCATCTCTATGTTTCTGTATGTTTTCACTCATTACTCAAAGGACTGAGGGCCCACACAGGGTCTGGGTTCTTGGTGGCCTCTTCTGGGTGCAACTGTGGCAGAACATTAGTGCAAAGGGCAGTGTTCCAGGATGGCTTGCATGTGAGTTGTTGCTGGTGCCTCAGCTGGAGGACTTTCAGTGCCTCCTTTTCCATATGCTGGACACTTACAGTCCAGGTCAGGTTGTCTCTTTCGCAGTAAATTGCTTTGTGTACAGTTAGATTACAGTTAGATTGGATTACAGAAAGTGGGTTTGAGCTACAAGAGACACAGTGGATCAGCTTCAGTTACATATTGCAGTTTTGCAGTTGTCAGTGGGACAGGAAGATATATAAAAGTTTCTGTAATTGTGTTTTTATTAAACTACTGCAAACTTCAATTTGCTCCAACTTCAACTTATTTTGAATCATAGGGAAACCTTTTTCAATTCCTTAGAACCCAGAAGGTCTCTGTTTAGCATTAGGGATTTCCTTTTTTCAAACCCTGTGACTGATACAATTACAGAATTCAGTAGGTCTTAATGATAGCACCTAGATAGGTCTGGTAGGTGTGAAAATGCTTACCACATTTATGCAATGATTATGTCTTAAAAATACTTTGATTAATGTATCAATTAGATTGAGGAAATCAAATGCATCTGGACATCCCCCTTTGACTTCCAAACAAGAGCCTGTATATCTGCGTAACCCTTTTGAGGCATGGGCTTACTTCTCAGTCTGTATACTTCACTTCCACTTTGTGGAGGTGGTGGTAGAACCTGCAGCTTTTCTTCACCTCTGGCTGACTACAGGCAGAAGTTGGAGATGCTGCTTTTCAGAATTTCAGAGCCTAGAGCAAACCATACCCTGCTAGGAGGGAACTAGCTCAATCACATTTTTTGTTGAAAATACCAAGGTATCTTATCAGGGAAGAGATTACCAAAGTAGACAATTTTGGGTTTTAAGCTGAAAATATAGAAGTTGTTTTTCTTACCATTTTGAAGCTCCATATTCATTGCAAACACTGGAGCCAGGGTACCATGCCTAGCTGTTGGATCTTTCACTTGCCAAGTGGGTTCATCTTCAGGTTTTAAATCTTAACGCTGTATAAAACCAGTTTATTAAATTGCTGAGTGTTAGGTCCTTATTTCAAGTGAAGAATCTTTTGGTATCTGATCAAACCAATAATATAATGACTTCTCCTTGGTCACTCTTCTAAACATCTCAGATTTCAAGTTTGGAATGTGAACAATAGTTCAATATTTTACAGAAGTAACAGTAATCTCCATGTTGTCTTCCAGTTATTTTGTAGCTTGCTAATGGAGGTGCAGGTTGTTGCATTCCTCTGACTGCCAGGTGCTGGGTCAGACAGCTGAAAGTATTTGCGGGATAAACTGAAACAGTCATGAACTTTGGAATCTTTTCCTTCCCAGAGCAGCACTGGGCAAAGCTGGCCTGTAACAGTCATGAACTTTGGAATCCTTTCCTTCCCAGAGCAGCACTGGGCAAAGCTGGCCTGTTTCTCTTAGCGTTGAAGAATACAAATGAACTGTCTGGATGGGGAAAAACTACACATGGTATATTTTCTTTAGCATTTCTTTGATACATAATATGCACTGTGTTGTATCTAAATTGAATGCATACCTAAGTATATTTAAGACAATTTAAAGTGTTACCATACAGACTTTTTTCAGGTATGTGCTTGAAAGAGATTTTGGTTGCTGAGAATTCTCTATAGGGTATTAGCAATTTGTGAATGTAAACAAGGATTGATTTATCTGAATAATTTTTTTTAAGGTGTCATTATATTGTGAAAGGGAGTAACATAAAACAATGTAGTGCTTCATGACGTTCACCATAAAGCCTGTTTCATAGTCTTGTTTAAAACTGCAGTTGAGGGGGAATAATCTTTTTTGGGGGGGTAATAATGGTTATATAAGCGTTATGTATGACTGTTGTGTGTGGCCTTTTCTTCTAGTTTGGTGTAAGCTTATATCAATGTCAAAATGAACTGATCACTGCAAGCCGTGTTCCTCCTCCTCTTCTCTTTTTGGATGTGTCATTCATTGAATAATCTGTAGTGAACAATTTTATAGAAGTTTTTTTTTAATAATGAAATATTATGAAAAATGAAAGTTAAAAAGAACACCAACAGTTTTGCCATACTACCTAGTATTTGTCTAATTTCTTCTAATGGTATTTTTATGGAGAACCTCTTAGTAAAAGGGTGGTTGATGTTTTTAATCAAGGCAACATCACGTGTTTCTGTTAGTAGATTTCTAAACTAGAATAAGGAATGTAAGACCCTATGACTCTGATTGATTGATTCCCACCCCACCCCGTATGCTGAAAATTTGTAATTATCTTGGAATTTGTATCAGGGGAATGAATGGGAGAATCTGGGAAGGTGGTGAAGGAGGTGAGATTTTCAGAAGATCTTTCCAGGGCTGTGTTTATTTGGGCAGAAGCAGGGGCAGGGCATTCCCCCTCTTCTGGTGGTTTCCAGCTTTTTGTTGCTGGCTATTTCTGGGGCTGTGCCTGGGCTTGTTTACGTATTAAAAGCATATGAATATACTGATCTTGCAGGTTCTAAGAATAAATAATGTTTGCAAAATCATGCTAAAACAGGAGATGCTCTATGTGGTGAGGATGAAATTTATCCTGATGGAGATGGCCATCTTCAGGCAAAATCTCAGCTGTGTGTGAAGGATGCAAATGCAGAATATACAAGCCTCGGGCAGAGTGCTGTAGGATTCACACGTACCCTGGTCAGATGGGACTAATGCTATGCAAGTGACGCTCCCTTTTGCCTGCTCCCCTAAATGGACCTCTAATTTCTTTTACTTAATTACTATTGTGAGTGGCTGGGAGGAAGTATCATTCTAATTAGTAATTAATATTTGCAATAGAATGCCAGTGTGGAGTTATCACAGAGGAAAGCCTTAGCAAATACAGCAGTGTCACTTTAAATAGTTTTCCAGCTGAAAATTATTAAAGATGGTCTGGGTAATTCTGACGGCTGGTTCCACTCATACTCTATTGAGTCTGAAGGATGCATCACAGAGCGGTTTTATTTAAGTGTCCTTTTATTATATAAAAATCTAAAAGAGGAGATGCAAGTCCACCCTAAACCATGGTGGGATCCACTTCAGTCATCCAGAGGCCACAAATTTAAGCCTGTTTGGTACAGGGTGGTTTCTTTACATAATTATTTTTGTTCCCTCCCCCCCCCCCCCCCCCAACATTCAGTTTTCAAACCAGTTTAATTTGGAAATTTCATGTGCTTCATATATGTTCATCACATAATTCTTGTACAGCTCCTTCAAAAGAATGAATGAACTGATGAGTACAACTGACAATGGAAAAAATATCCTCTTTTCCTTCATTTCTACCTATGCTACACAGTGTCTTTTTCTGTTAGAGCTCCTTCTAAACCAGTCACATAAAATTTTTGGCATTTTCTTGCCACCTGGTAAGAAACAATTTTCTGTCATTAGGAACATCAGCTGAAATAGTTTTGGAAGGTAAAAATAGAAAGAAGTATTTCCTAGGCAGGTGAAATCAGTAAGTAGCTTTGCTTTTATAGTCAGGAGAGTAGTTCTATCATGTATCTGAATAGTGCCTCATATATGGAGAGGGACAGTCCCATCTGGAAATAGTTTTATATTATTTTAGAATTTGTCCATGAAGTATTTAAGGATATTATTGGCCTTTTTCAAAGAAAGACTGGGAGTACTGTGTGAGGATAAGCACAGTGGTAGTTTGAAGAAATAAAAACCAGATAGATAATGTATATAATAAGGAAGATATGAATCTGAATCAAGGGTGATGTTTACTATATAATTGCCTACAAGCAAAGTATTTGAAAGAAAAGATTTGAAAGCAGCTTGCATTAAATAGAGTTTTCACGGTCGTGTTCTTAAAGCAGATTTCAACAACCAGGTTGTGTGGTGGTTTTAGTTTTTGTGATGTGTGTGGGGTTTTGTTTCTTTTTATTTTTTTTTTAAATACAGCATAAAAAATGAAAATTCTGAAAAGCTTTTAAAAATGTGTAAACATTTTGTTAGAGAACCTTGTACCCACTAATGTAATAGGCTTAGCAACACAATAAATGAAAGTATTTGAAGATCAACTGGTGGCAATTAAAAAAAACCCAAACAAACAGGATGCTTGTTCATCCACAGGTATCAATGAAACTATATAGAGTACTGGAGTATCATATTGGCAGTAAAGCCTGTATGTGATTTGTCTGAAAGCTGAACTTTTGAAAGTGAAACATTCTAATGATGGTGTTATTCAACAGAAATTGAAGAGAAAATCCAAGGCTGACTATTCAGGATAACTCTTATACAAGAGCATAATTATTTAATTTAGAAGTATAGTTAAACTCAAAACCTACAACCTTTGTTTTAACCTAGCTTTCAAATGTACCACTCAGTATGACTAGCCATGTAAGTGTTAACCAGTTTTATGCTGACCCTGTCAGCATTACCATATTACACACAATTTACTATTTAAAACAAAATAAAAAAAAATAAAAAAAAATAAAATCTTATGATCCTCTGGACACAGTAAAAATATCTTTCAGGAGAGAGTTTTGAAATTTTCTTTAAAAAGTTCCCAAGCCCTGGAAGTATGAGTCCATGTGTGCTGCACGGACACGGCTGCGAAACAATCCCAGCTTGGGATCCCTTCTGCATTGCCCTCTAGCGTTCATTTAAAATAAAAAAACAACAAAAAACCTAAACCAAACTCAAACCAGCCCAAGTGCAACAAAGCTGAGAAGTTATTTGTTTCTACCTTCATTTTTTTCTCAGTGTGCCAAACCTTTGTATTTATTCCCAGTCCTAGGTCTATACCACTTAACGGATTTAACTGCATGCTTCTGTTCCCTCTTCTTCCTGTTAAGTTTGATATAAAGTTGAACCCCACAACTACAAATATTCTGTTTACCTAACCGTTTCCAGGCATCTTAGTTATATCCATGGCTTGACTTATATAATAATAGGTATTTTCTCTCTCTGTGTGTCTTTTCCTTTCCTTTGTATTACACATATATGTATTTAACAGGGAACGGTGTTATTCCTATTCCTCCTCAAGTTTCAGATTTTTAAATCCCATGAAAATCTGCAGTTCTGTTAAATGAAAAGATGTCTTTATGATGTAATGTTTCACTCTGAGACGGCCTTTTTGCCTTCTATACTCACAATTCTGCTTTTAGGTGTTGCCTACAATATCTTGAAAACAAAAGATGTGGCTCATCATGTTTTTCATTTCTATACACATACATATGTATTTGTTTGGAAGATCCATTGTGGCAGAATGACCCTAATGTCAAGTTAAATGCAAAGTTGGCAGGGCCAGTTTGGAGGGCAGTCATCAGCCCTTTGCAATGACCTTGATGAGCTTCTGTGGCTGCATCATCAAAATGTTCCCTGTAGTGGAAGCTCTGAGAGAGAGAGGAAAGCAGCACAGATTCTGCCTAATCTCTGGAGTGGGTGTTTTTATCAGCAGATAGGAAAGCATGGTATTTACAACACATAATTGTAAACTAGGGCTAAACATGGCTCATCTTCTGGAAATTAGGTTTAGTGAAGGGGATCTATCTACTTGATACCGGTAGATTACTTCCAGCGCATACCAACAAATGTCAGTGGCAGAAGAAAAAGGAGGCTAGTTATCTAGATAAATTTGAGTATACAGCAGGCAAGCCGGCTGCCTTTAAAAAGAGAGCCAGCCTAACTTGGCTCTTAAAAACACTGGAGGAGATATATCACTCCATGTTTTGGCAGGCCGTGAAGTACAGGAAAAGCGGTGCTTTTCTGACCTGCAATGCTGCTGGCTGTGGCTCCAGTCAAGGGCACTGTGGAAAAGGAGAAATAGACACTATACAACTACCATCATCCTTGTGCATTTTAAAGACTCCATCACTTATTAAAATTACCAGACATTTCTTGGTAATAGGATGGGGTAGATGGACAAGAGCCCTCTGTTCTCATAGTGCTCAACTCACTGCTTTTGTTATTGCTTTTCCTTCTTGGGTATTGCATATACTTTAATACTACAGAATCATTTACTTTGTAGTATACACCAAAATAGAAGGGTAAATCTGCTTGCAAAGGATGTGGGTATAGAATGGTCAGCATATCCCTTACAGCCCTTTTTCTCCTCTGTTGGTCTCAGGTGCCAATAGATCTTCTAGATCAGTTACATTATTGTATTCTGGGAGGTTTAAAGTATACATACATATAAAAAAGTACTCAAAGTAATAATAAGATGTCTTACAGCAAGTTCAGGAATAAATTTGTGTGTTGCCTCATAGGTCTTTTTCTCACCTTTTGAATTTACTGTGATTTTACTGAGAAATCAAAACTACAAGGATGCGATTGATTCCAATCTTAGTGGTCCTGAAATAATGTCCTTTTCTTATCTTGTCCAAGTCTCTCTAGGGCAACCTGAAAGGACAGCAAATTTAAGAAAACAGCAGGACTACTCTGAATTATTAATGTCAGCATTTTTTTGTACTCATTCAAGCTTTACGTAGGGTTGGTGTGCCTTTTCTCCCCCCGCCCCTGGCCCTGAGAATTTGATTTTATGAATTACTCCAGAAGAAAATGGCATTATTTTACTAGTTTTATGTTTATCTTGACAATGCTACTGCTTTTTATTGACCAAAAGTTCATAAAACCAGGAGTTTGTGCTCTTGACTGAAACAGGAACTGAGCAGGTACATGTTGTCTTTTCTGTTTGTCCATTTTTCAGAAGTCCTCCTGAGTCTGGAAATAAGAAAGGGAATTTAGGTACATAAAATATTTTTTACAGTCTAATTAGGAGTTCTGGAACAGTGTTTTTCTGTTATCCAGAATATCATCTCTTTAATTGAAACTTAAAATCTAGATAATAAAGAACACAATAGCACTTTGCCTGTGAGATTATAAATATAGTTTGAAGGCTTTGTCAAATGCTGTTACTGTTTTGTCTTCTGATGTTTGCTGCTTCTGCTTGAAGCTGTTTCATAGCTGGGAGGGACAGGACTCACTCTAAAATAGGCAACAAAATGTTAATCCAGGAGGGGCTGGAATTATGGTGCAAAATGTCAAAAAAGTCTATTAACTACTGCTGAAGATCAGGAACTTAAAGGGGTGCAGTCAAGAGGTCTAGTGAAACAGAAGTATACAATAGTTTTTCCAAAGGTTACCTTAATATGACATAGGGGAACATGGGCAGAATCCAGGTATGGCATAACGGTTACTCAAAGTGAGCACACAAATCTTTGCCCCTTGCACCTGCTATCACATTTCCAGTCAAAGCTCCGTAAGTAGCACAAAGCTAGGGTAGTCCAGACTTCTACCAAAAGCTGTGTTTGTTTATTTTACTCCCATGGAAGGGATTAGTAGTTAATAGACTTTTGTCTCAAGCCAAAATTTTCTGAAGGCAGACTAGGAGCAGGGATTAAAGAGTGCTTTGGTTCTCAAGTGTTGAGCGCTCCAGCCCGCTTCCCTGCTGAGTGGGAGTTGCTTGTATGTTCAGCAGTTTTAAAATCAGGCTACTTGTTTAGCCCGACTTAGCCTGTGTGGTTTTCTAAATGCATTACAGCACACTTCTGTGAATGACTATTAACAATGCTATTATGCAATTTTTTGCCATTCATAATGATGGGCATACTGCAGAGTGCATGCAGAGATAAATCCAAGAAAACTAGGAATGGATTTATAATTAGTGCATGGGGGAAGGGAGTAGAGAAAGCAGCTCTTTGGGACATGTTTTCACTGAATGTCTTTATTTCTGAAAACCTGTGATATGTCCATCTGGAGCTAAGCAGTATCTGTATTCAGTCTGTTGGGAAGAGCATGATGGAATGTTCTGACAAGCCTCTTCTCACAGCAGCTTCCATCCCTGGAGTACCTCTCCCCTTACTCTGTTGTTCCAGTCATCTGTCTCATAAACTGAATCAGGATCTTGACTGCAGTTAAGTCATCTGTGAAGGATAGAAGAGGCTGAAGGAATCAGTCATAGTGTTGGCTTGATCTTTTCAGGAATTTTAGCAACATTTTTTTTTACATATTCCACCACTATCACATGTGGTCTTGTAAGTAAACATTACTTTTTATCTTGTACTGGGGTGTGTATTTCAGCAGAAAAGATAGTGTTTTAAAGGCCTGGATATTTAAGCATATATATAAAGTGTATTAAAAAAACAAGCTGCGCTAAGTACTGCATACCTGAACTGTTCCCACTTTATAAGCATGATGCTGAATGTATAATGAAATGAAAGTGCAAAATAATTAATTCGTGCTGCAGGTTAATTAGGGTCTAAGGATATAAGTAGCCAGTTCAGGACTGTACGGAAGGGAGTAGACTCCTGCAACTGTTAAACTGTAAAGATGGTGCTATGTCAGAATGTTTCAGGAGTATTTCTGTTGCTTTTGAGGAGCCTAGGGTAGTGGTAGGCTACTGATAGTGTAGGAGGATTGAGCAAGGGGAACCCAGGCCTCATGAAGATGAACGTGGGTAACATGCTGGCTGTTGGCTGAACATGGGAGCCAGTATCAATCCATGTGTTTAAGGATCCAAACAAGCCATGCTGTGCTACTGATCTGGATCAAACCTTCAGGGGTTTGGATAGAGAAATCCTGACTTTTTTCCTGGTGAGAATTACTGCTTCCTTGTAAAAACTGGGCAGAATAGCCAGGTGAAGTGTTAGTAGGCACTCAGCTCTTTGTGTCTCAACCAAAGTAATGAAGAGCTGAAAACAATTGTATTGCAGGATTGCGGCTGACTTGAAATTTTATGTAGCTTGATTAATTTTGTCCTTGGAACATGTACACCATGGTGGGATTTTTAAACAAGCTTTAGATTTTTTTCATTAAGTTAATGCATATTAATTCATGGCAGGATGAATCATATCTTGATTCATATTCTACACTGCTTTCACTAATGCAGAAATTAAAGCAGTCCAAAAAATAAGCAAATGTCATCTTATTCATTCAATATTACTATTACACATTTTTCCTAAGGTCAGGTTTTCATGAAGTGATAGTGTGATGCAAATAAACACATCATTCCTTCAGTCCTTTAACACGTAATTTAAAGGAAAAATGAAAAATCCCTAAACAAGAACCATGTCTAGAATATGTGGATATTATCACCATCAACAACAAAATAAATACAGAGCTATTATTCTAACTGATTCAACAGGAGACATGGGCAATCTGTCCTTGTTTTGCTTCCTACAGAAAACAAACAAAAAACTCCAACAAAAACCAACATGCATGCAATGGAGTAGACACTTGGATTTCAAACTTTGCTTCAGTCTTTGCTCAGAAGCATATTGTTTGTGAAGAAGACCTGACTCCTTACCTGCATCCGACTGTAGTGTTTCCTGTAGTAAAGCACTACTAAGTCCAAACTTTGGGCAACTGTCATACTTCCATTGCCAAAAAAGAGATGTGACTACCGTTACAGCAAGAAAGTGATTTCAATATCCAGAGTTTACAGGATGAGTTTAAATGGTCCTTGTCTGCAACAGTTTCATATTTGCGCCACTGAGGGAAAAAATACCCCACTTTTGGGTTATACATCTGATGTATAACCTAAGGTGCAACAAACTCGTTAACAGGTTCCCTTCAATTCAGGTGAAGTGTGACAGTATCACAAAACCACAAAACCCTACAAACTACAAAAGCTTTGAAGCTTTTCCTTCTTATAGTTGTGTTCATTTGAAATTAGCAGGGTCAGTGAAACTCTCTGCAACTTTTATGCTGCAATATTTATGTGCCTTCATTTCTGAACTGTCCATAAAAGTGAGAATTCAACAACTGCTATGAATATAGAACAGCCACTCGCTGTATGCTGAGGAATCCGTGGGTTTTCCCTTGCAGTTTTTTTGAGTCTATAAACACCCAGGAAATAGTAGTTTGCTTACAGCCAAGACCTCTTATGACCTGTAAACATGATATGAGGGTGTATAACAAGAGTGAGTTTGAACTCAGCTGATAGTTCATCCGGTGAGGATTTACATTTTTGACTTATTTCCAACACTTCCGTTGCTTCACAGGGTCAAGGGTGTGTATCTAGGCAATGTAGGCTGTAGTGAAAGGTGGTAATCATAG
>NW_009911616.1:44820-74447 GCF_000696875.1 Nestor notabilis | reverse complement strand
ACTCTTTCCAGGTGTTATATTTTTAGTACATACCAATGGTTCCTGAATATTGAAATAGTGCTAAGTGAACTATAGTAGTTTGGGGGAGCTGTAAGAGTTATGTACTTGCACATCTTTGTTTACAGTTGCTACATACTCATTCTTACAAGAGGTTTTCATAATCACTATTTTAAAATCACATCCCTTAGAACTTTTCTTAAATGACTAGTTAGCTAAGGCCCAAGTAGCTTTTAGTTTTAAAGCTTTGTAATCATAACAGGAACTTAAAGGCAAGAATCCATTTTGGTTGGCTAAGACAGCTTTGCTTTGATTTTTTGCTAGGAAATGTATGCATCTCCCTGCAGAAAAAATGATTGGCACTTCACTAATTTTAAGTAATTGAAATAATTAAAGCAAGTAAATTTATTCAGAAGCATGCTCCATTGCCAGGATAAGCATTAGCACTAATGGCTATCTCAGCAAAATCTTCTGTGGCAGTACAAAGTGGCAGTACTGGCAGCATCTTTTATGATGAATTATGTTGTGAAAAATGGTAAGTTCTGCATGCTTATGGAGAAGCAAGAAAGGTACATTCCATTTCAGCTGAAATTTAGGAACCAAACCCCCAGCATATAAAACCACTTCTAACTGCAAAATGTCTTAGCTGGACTGTAGTAATCTATGCAAATGTGCTATGTTTTTGGTTGCATACCTACGTAGGGGCACAGTGTTAGCTACATTCAGGCAAGAAGTGGCTAGAGGGGCTTGGCATTGATCTCAGCCCTCAGCGTGGGATTTCTAATGTACAGCATCTACTGTAGCATCCAGGAAGTCTGATGATAATCCCTGGGGTTTGTTTCCCTCCTTTGACATGAAGAGGGTGATCCTTTTTATGCTTTGCTGCACAGGGTTGTTGTACAGCTATTAATGTACATCCTTACACTTGCTAGCTTTAGCATCACCAAATAACTGTGAATAAAAAATAGAGCATTATTTTTGAGGAATTCAAAGTAATATGCACGAGCAGCCAGAAAGATGCGATTGAAGCCCAACCTTCCAGGGTGAGCTTACAGGGGTGTGTTCAACTTACAGTTACGAACACTTACCTGCTCAATTTGGTCTATAATGAAACCTTATCACAAAGCTTGAAAAGAAGAAAAAAAAATAATCAGAACTATATTCACTTGTCTTTGTAACTTGTTTATTTTGGCTACTGGCTGTTGATTATTTATGTACATTTCGAGTATGAGAACTTTGAGGAAATAGTGTTTTAGTATAATATCTAAATATAGAGTAGTGTTTTTGCTAGTATAAATTATCTACCAAAATAAACGATTTCCTTACACACAGATACAGAAATAGCTATGATCTGTGACAGAATGCAAGATTTATATTGTTCAGAGTAACTATTTTATTTATTAAGATACCTTTGTAGCAAGAAAGTCTTAATGTGTGAAGAAACCAGGTTACAGCACTATCTTTTTTCCCCTCTCTCTCTCCTTCTCTTTGTATAAAAAAAAGATATTTTCTTTAGGCTTTTATTACTATTTTTTCTGCTGTTAGAAATCCTTCAGCCAATTGCAAAATGATGTGTTACAGAAATGGAGGAAAATATTTTTGAATATAAACACTATACCTAACAGATGCAGACATTTTGGCTATTCTGGTTACTATGGTGAGATTTGTGGAGGATGTCTGTAGCACATTGTCTCTTTATGTTCTTCAAGCAGACAGTTTTAATTTCTTAAGATCGTTTACAAGCTGTAATGATATTAATCTATCTGTATCCTCTTTCAGTACTTCTTTTTCTTTGCAGTGTAAGCCCCTTAATATAGATTGACTGCAGAACAACAGGTTTGTCCTTCTTGCTGTCTTCCTGAAGTGCCCTGTGTGACTAAAGAGCAGGGCTATCAGGGGAAGGATGACCTAATATACTGCAGGCAGAAAGCAGAGCTGATTAGTCTGCCTCAGAGAGATGCCATTACAGGGTGTGACTGGGGTAATATAAATCTGCTAAAGAAGGGTTGTGTGGATTTTTTCCTGTATAAATTTTCATAGGAACCTCATGAGTAGGACATGGAGCTATAAGGTCAAAGAGAGACAAGTCAAGAAAAGCATGTTTATATACCATTATGACTATTTTTTCCAGCTGAGTTACTTGGCAAATTTAAGGTGCATCTGTAATTAGCCTGAAATAGTGTTTTCAAGTGAAGTTTCTGCATACTGGCTGAATAGTTGCATAAATTGTTTCTAATTACATGAGAGGTATTATTGCCTTTGTGGACTTAAACATATTTAATATTTCTGAGTTAATATTACCAAAGTCTTATCTTCTCTGAGTGCTTCCATGGCAATACTTACTTCATTCCATAGAAAATTTACAAAAAACCTCAGAATTTCATCTTAGTTGCCAAATGCATTAGCGACAGCAAAGTCAACTAAAACCAAAGTGAAAAAATGAAGAATGACTTGTTTAGTTGTGGAACAACAATTGTCTGATCTTAAGTGTCACAGTTTTGAACTAGTTAGCTTGCTGTCTTCCGTCTACTGGCACTAACTTGTGTTTTAAAGATTGGACTTTACAAAAGATTCAACTTTCAATAGAGGTGATAGGGCACAGAGAAGTGGAAATACGGCAAATCTCTTTCCAGGAGAACAGAGGAAGGAAAAATGGCATCAGAACACAGAAAGCCTAAAGTAACAGGGAATAGGCAGTAGATTAAGGGACTGATAATCAGGAATACAGGAGTGACAAGAAGACTGATCAGCAAGAGGAAGCTTAGAGCTGATGTGGTAGAAGTAAAAATAATCCAACTCACAATCAAAACAGAGAGACAAAGTAGTGAGCAACACCAGAAAAAAAAGTTAAAATTTTGAAGAAATTTGCATCCTGTCTACATTAATGTAAAATGTAGGATACTACTTGCTATCAAAGATCTGAGCCGTACACATCATGCATAAGCTTAGTAATTTTCTACCAGTGTTGTAAAGTTGCCATTGATAAATGTCTCTGTAGTGTTGTAACAAGATGCACATTTCAATGTGTTTGACTTCAGCTTACACAGCTCGACTGAGGCTTATATGATAACCAATAGCCAGGATACCTAAATGCTGGTTTTGCTACAATTCTCAGTGCTCCACAATTTGGGTACCTTGCTTGGTCTCTGTACTCTAGGTCTTGGGTAGAGTAGTTTAGAGTTGCTTTAGTACTACTACTTGTTTCACTGTAAATCACAAACAAAGCTCAGAATAAACCCAAGAATGATCAGTTTCTAGTGTCATACTGTAACTTCTGAACCACTCTTACTTGTATATAATATAAGCAACCATCAGAAATGTTCCATGATTGACAGCTTACAAGGTAGTGCAGAATATTGCAGGTGATGTATTTCAGAGTTTGTAGTGAAGTTGTTTCCTGCATCTGAGATCTGCATCAAATGCCATTATATGCAGTTTACTGGCCTTAAAGTGAGATGCTACAATATAAATAATATAAAGCATATTTATATTTCCAAAGGATTTAGTCTTTAATAGGGTTGTAAGAGTATACTTTGAAAGCAGTTGATTTTTGTAGTCTAGCAAGAATACATTTTAACAGTAGCAAGCCCCTTATAATTTAAATGTCACCATGCAGACAGGTACATTTAATCCTGTCTGTGTTAAGCAGGCTGAGTTGGGTAAGTGAAAGGGTAACAGAATTGGAAGCAAACTGGTAAGGGGGATTTCTGACTGTGGTCTAGCCTAACTGCAGCAAAATAGAATGAGGCCAGACACAAAAACCTTTCAAGCACTGATGTGTTTCATAGCATAAGCTACCAAAAACTGACACCATCTCAGAATTAGCAGCCAAAATGACCTGCTGCATGTGCTCAGGGCATGTTTAGCTACCCTGCTGTACCCCTGTTGTGGCAGGTTAATACCTGAACTTACACTGTCTGGTTTTACCCCCATTGTCTTCTTTTGTAGGTTCCAGCATTTGTAAGGCAATGGCATATTAATTGCTTCATGGCATCGATATCTCAGAAATCAATCTAGAAATGCTAGAGGATCATGGTCTTCTCAGAAGGGAGAAAAGGTTGAATGAAAAATGTGGAACTCTTTGAATGTTCTGTGTACTACTTACCTCTGTATTTTGTCTGTCACTTTCAGTGGACTTTTTGGAGGAAAAAATAATGTATTTAAACAAACTTTAGGATAATTACACCTATTTTTCAGAATATGTAAGTTAATGAGCACATCTTCCTCAGGGCTATGATGAGATAGGTGAGGATAATGTTTATTTTGCTGCTGAAAACTCACAGCACTGAGAAACTGATTATTGAGGGAGTTACTCTTAGAACTCCTGTATACATAAATGACTTTATGCAAATGGCAGCTTAGAACTGGAAGCTTCTGCATGAAATCATAGATGACAAGTCATCAGTGCTTGTTCTGTCTTTTTTTAAGACTCTTCGTTGTGTATTTGTGATTGAGCTTCATACTGGAAATATAGAAGAAGCATAGCTGGTGGTAAACGTGTTTGTCTGATGAGCTAAATCAATAGCATCCACTTAAACTGGCACAGATATGCTAATAAGCATGGGTTGCTATAGATTTTGCAGATTTTATGTATAGTTTTAAAGCTTTTTATGTGACTAATGCATATGTATTTTCTTATTTAAATGAATCAGGTACATTAACGCTGGAAACATTTTGAAAATGACTATCTTTGGGGATGTGTAAGTATGGAAATATGGGAGAGGATGGAAAGAGTAATTTTGTTCTCTCCGACTGATACATTGTCAGATGTAAATGCCTCAAAAAAGGCTCTGCTCATTGGAGACAAAATTTGCTGCTTTCTCTTCACAATGAGGAGTACTTAGCGTGAAAACTTTCACACTATATTGTACTGTATGCCAGGAACTTGATACAGGGAAAAGCACACTTGATTAACACTTGGCAGTGTTTATGTATTCAGTAACAATTTGCTCATCTTCTCACTTCTCTGATTTGCTTCTTGCATTTGCTTTTCAGTATTGCACACAATGTCGGTGTAATGTCATGTAACACCTCTCTTTCATCCATGTAAAGGTAGTGCTTTTCAGTACCGTTCATAGAAGAGATTTCAGCACTTAAATAGCAACTTAGCCTCTTTCTTCCTTTACATGTCTTAAAGCATGCCATTTATCTCAGAGGCAGGCATTTTAGGTTCAGGAAGCCAACCTTAGCTTTCCTGTTGAGGGAAAGTTGCTTCTCTGTAGATCCACATGTGACTTGTGAACAGTCCCAAAGTGGCTGAAGTGCCAGAACTTACAACATCTATGCTGTAGGCGTAACGGCTGCTGAGAAACTGGAATTACCAACTCTGAATTGCAGACCTCACTGGGTCTCTCTGACACACTACTTCCTAACAGTGGAGTGGAAATCTTGAGAAGTGTGATCTTTGCCTACATAAAAAAACCCTCTAAAATTTCTCCTCTTATTTCTCTCAGATGTAGTGACTCAGCACTTTGGTGAGAGGTGGAGAGGGCTGACATGGAGGCTAGTGCTGTTGTGTTGTCAGCAGGAGTGACTGCCTGTCCTGGCTCTGTGGACAAAGGTGGTTCCTGATTTTATGTGCATTGGCTTTGGAGGTGCCCAGCTCGTTTGCAGCCACTTATTCCATCAATTGAGCTAGGCAGCACAGGCTGGAGTTTAGGAAAATTCTGTGTTCAAGGTATGTTTTCCCTCCCGCTCAATCCCACTGTAGTGCTGAATGGTCTTGCTGGGTTTGGGGGTCCAGAGTGAGAAGATGATAGTAGAACCTCTAGAATTTAGTCAATTATGTGGTTTTCTGCTGGTATTTCTAATATGGCTTTGAAAAATCTCAAATCAGTTTTGAGAAAGTCATTTTGTCAGTGACAGAATAAACTAGAGGGATCACTATAATACACAAGCAGTGGGTTGCTGCCCAGGTCCTCTCCTTCTGTCAGTTCCACAAGCCAGTGGGATTTGGGAGTGGGTTTCTGGATCTTTCCTATGCAATAAAGGGAAATGATGGATTGATGCTATCTCATAGGAGAAGGGCTGTGTTTCTGCCTGAGATAAAAGCATTTTTGTTAGTATGTGGGGATAACAGGCAGAGAGGTAATGCAAACTTCCAGCTAAGACAGGCAAATGCTCCTAATAAAGTGGAAGAACAGTTCCATTTTGCGTTCCAGTTAATTTTCAATCATGTCCAGGCAAATGAAGGAAGACCACAAAGGACCTAATAGCGAAAAAGCAACTGATGACAATCTAGGAAATTGAAAAATCCAATTCAGATTTTGTCACCAGTTAGAGCTGAAACTGTTTAATTTGAAAAAGAAATAAAACATAGTTCTGGCTTATCACTTAAATTAGTTTTGTGTTATTTCAGCTGATTTTAAAACCATGTGAAAGGGGCACTCTCTCTGTTTACTGTACAGAAACTCTTAGTTCTCTTAATGTGTTTAAATAAGCAATTACACTGTAGGGAAGGAGTATAACGGTTTAATGCAAGATGTCTTAGAGCTTCTTCAGTCTTTTCCTTTGTCTCTTGTAAGGAGACGAATTGCTGTTTTCTTCACAGGTGGTGTTCAGCCAGCTAAAAAGTGCTAATTATTTGTTGTCATGGTTATCTTGTGCATACATGCCATTCACTGGACAGCCATCATGAAATATTAAATGTCAATGCAGCGATAGTTCAAGGATGTTTTTGGGAGGAGAAGGTTGTGTGTTTATAGTGAGAAAGCAGTCAAGAAAGGGAAGACAGTCTGAAAAATAGCAGCCTCCATTTTGGGTTGCTGTTTTGGGATGTGAAAGAATCTAAGATGAGAATTTCCTGTTCAGTAAAGTATGATCATGAATCGTTTCTCAATAGTAGCATAGAAGCCACAATTATAATCAGAGCCCTCTTATGCTGCGGACTGCATGAGGTAAAGACCTGGTCCATGCCTTCAACCTTTTCACCATCTAAACAGTAAGAAATCAAGGAGCAAAATATGTGATCCAAGGGAGTAGAATGACTATGATGGTTCCTTGTGTCTCTAAATTTTTTCGTGTAAATATTTATCTTTTGCATAGAAGACAAATTTAGAAGGCCTATTAGGATGGAGGCAGTGATAGTAACAAAAGTAAATATGGAGAACAAGTAGGGAGAAAACCTGTTGGTGGAACAATTATGGGTCAGGAGGAGCAAACTGTCGACGAGCGGCTGGGAAGGGCTGAGCTCAGTGTAAAGTGACCACTGTGGTACTGTTGCTATCCTGGCATTTCAACAGGCTGAGGGCAGCTCTGTTTCCTCCAGAATGCTGAGGATTATGTTAGGCTCTTTGAAGGGAGTCTGTTGGATGGAGGAACTCCCTAGATACTTTTATTTTTTCTCTCCATCCTTTATGCAGCTTCTAGGCAAATGTCTGCTCCTATTTACCTAGCAGACCTTTACCTGATCTCCAGAGCCCTTGAGGAAGCTCTATCCTCTCTGTCACCAGCAAGGATGGAAATGGGGGACAGAAATTTTCCTTGTATTGTCGTTGCTGTAGCTTTTCTTATGAAATCTTACATTACCCCTACTTGAATTACATTCTGGCTATAAACTGAAAAGCAAGCTGTTTCACAAGCTGTGATCAGTGAAACGGTAGCTATTAGGATAATGAAAGCTAGTTCTTAAAGCAATGACACTTCTTTACTATAAATAAATTGGAATTGACTACTGCAATGGTATCCTTGTGTTTGTATTTCCATGCAAGCCTTTTGCCAGGTCTCTAGAAGCAATACAGGTTGGGTTTGGTATATATGTGCATACGTCTGGAACATGATGTGGAGTTTCCCAAATAGCCTTTGCAACTTTCAGAATAAGAGTGTGACACAGGGAGCTGAATCTGTGCAGCTTCATGATTTTTATTACCCTTCACTATCCTCCCATTTTTATTCTTCTCAAATAATTCATTTTTAGAACTCTGTGCGTATGTCTTCACGGAGTGGGGCAGACAGCTCTATGTTCAGTCAGGGCTGGCTGATGGAAAACTGGTTCTAGCACGGAACTTCTGCAGCCATGTCAGTGCAGTCTGGTAACTTTTAAGTTATCTTTTTACTTCAGTATAATTTCTATCAATGGCTTCAAACCATACTTTTGGCAAAATCTTTTTGTGAAGGTGCCTGGCAGGCCAAGGAGGTGTGTTCTTTCTCCAGGTGGAGATCACTTGAGCTGCGCAGAGCTCTTAATTGTCTCACTCAAAAACTATTTGCCAGTGACACACTGCACAGTGAGTAATGTGGCATCTTTTATTTACAATGCCAGTAGCTTGAACCTCATTTGGAGAATGCTTTTATTGCTGAACTTGTGTTGCTTGCTCCTATTGTACAAAAGTAAGCATGAGTAACAGCCTAAATAACTTAAACCAGATAGCAACTAGATGAGAATTGAGAGATGGAAATGTGTAACTACATAGAATAAATAATATTAAACTGATACATGAATTACAGGAAATAATAAAAATTCCACAATCGTTTTCATGCATATGGGAATATATATCATGGTTGAAAATACAAGATCTAGTTAAGTTGGTTTTTGTAGCAATTGCAAGCACTGGTTTATTTTTAAATGACTTTTCCAGCACAGTTATGTTAAGGGTACTCCAAAATTCCTAAATTGCACAGCTCTTCCAGGTTTGTTTTTGTGTTGTTGTTTTTTGTTTGCTTTTTTTTTCATACTGGGCTTCCCAAAGCAGCTTCCAGTGTCCTCATATAATACTTTTACTTAGTCTAGTTCAATAGTATTGAATATTACTCTCCTAGGTTTTCCTACAGTATTGAAATAAATACTTCCTTTCTCGTAGTGTATGAATCCAGGTAACCATGGGAAAATATGGTCAATAAATTACAAAACCCACTATTAGTATGCTGTACAATGGCCTTTGTATATTTCACAATAGCACAAAACCACATGTACTGTAAACTTCATAACATCTCAACAGGATTTTTGATGCTGATAAAATGTTTTTTGGGGAATGTTTAGGAAGATTGTTGTAGACTCAGGTATAGGGATGCCAAAATCCAGTTTTGTAGGATCCTTACACTGGCACCAACATAAAATCAGCCCACTCTTTCTGTCTGGTGCCTTTGTGATTGCAGCTTATAAGATGGGTACAGCACCTGCCAGAGCTCCCACTGGCCCCCGGTATTAGGGCTAATGCGTGCAAGCATTTCAGTCTCTTCCAGGATCTGAAAAGCATGCTTATCTGAAATTCATAAATTCATAGTACATGGAACTAGGAAGAATCACGGTGATTAAACTCTTCCACAGCATGAGGAAGAGAATTTCACTCTGATTTCCTTAACCAGCTCTATAACTTCAACAGAAGTACGTTTTTTAGAAAGGTGTCTGATTTTGCTTTGAAAATTCTCCAAGTATGTATTGAACTTCTTAATCATTCTTTTCCACTAAATAATTCCCTAGTGTCAGTTGGGTGTGGTTTTTTGTATTGTGGCAGTAGTGTAATTTATTACGATGTGCTTGTGCATGCTGTTTAATGAGGTTGACATGGTATTTATTGAAATAATTGTGGGATATGTAACACTTGTGAATGCCAGTTCACATGAGGTAAATTTTGGTACTTCTGGATAAAGTGCCAAGTGTTGTCCTGATGCCAAATAAGGCATAGTACTTCATAGAAAACAATGCCTGTGTTGTGACTGAAAGGGTAAGTATTTCTTTCCGTTAAATAAGAAGTGGATCAAAAGCAAGGTCTTTGTTATTTTTTTTTTCAGCACTGGAATTAGCTGGCATTGTACCAAAAGCAATAGAAATTATTTCAGTGAAGAAAGCACTAAAACTACTATAGGGCCACTGTTTTTCTGAAAAATTATTAAGCAAGTGTAGGAGGGAAAACTTTGACAAATGTGCAAAATTTATTCTTTTCATTGAATTTTGAACTATGTTTTGTACCAGCCTTTTCAGGTAAGGGCTGCTGTCAGCATGTGCAATGTGTGAGTTTTGGAGAATCCTTTATGACTCCCACACTAAATTTTCAGTCTTTACCTTTCCAAACTCTCCTTAAGAGACACCTAGTAAAAATGCACCAGGTTTGCTCAGAATTTTTTTGGGATTGAGGCCATATATGCAGTGATCATGTGGAAAAAGTGATCTCAGCAACAGTTTTATCTTCAGTGTTTCAATTTCAGTCCAACCTTAGCAAATGCCTCCATCTCTCCTGGCCTAAAGATAATTAGCCAAGAGTGAAGAGAAGAGATAGATATTGGGTGGGGGATATCTGTGACAGGGTCAGATGATGAATTTCTGCTAAAATGCAAATTAATGCATAGCGCTTCAGGGACCTTATTGTGAAATAAATTTTCTTGTGTCCCAATTTCTCATAGTTCCAGCTTGTTAAAACCTTCCATAAACTAAAGTTGGAGCCATCTGCAATCACTAAAAAAATTAAACTCCGGGAGATAACCACTACATTCTGGTTTAGTTTGTACATCTGTTACTGCGATCTGCCTTCACAGGATTATTGGGCAGAAAAAGTATTTCACTTTTGCCAGGCAGTAAGGACAGCCACTTTTCTATCTGTGTTGTTCACTGTGAATTGGAATGAAAGCATTTTCCTCCAGAAAAGCATTTGCTGACTTTTCCTCATTTCCTCCCCCCGCCCCGCCTCACCCCAGGTAGTTATATATAGAATCATAGAATGGTTTGGGTTGGAAAGGACCTTAAGATCATCTAGTTCCAACCCCACTGCCATGGGGTTGCAACTCCAACTCACCCTAGACCATGTTGACCAAGGCTCTGTCCAACCTGGCCTTGAACACTGCCAGGGATGGAGCATTCACCTCTTCTCTGGGCAGCCTGTTCCAGTGCCTCACCACCTTTACTGTAGAGAACGTCTTCCTTATATCTGACCTGAATCTCCCCTGTTTAAGTTTAAACCCATTACCCCTTGTCCTATTGCTACAGTCCCTGATGAAGAGTCTGTCTCCAGCATCCTTGTAGGCCCCCCTTCGGATATGATGGAGTGAGTTTCTGTTTTGAGGAATTAATCTAGTTTTTCTTTGGTTGTGGTGGTGTGTTGTTTGTGGGTTTTTTGGTGTTTGGTTTTTGGTTTTTTTTTTTTTTTTTTTTTTTTTTTTTGGTTGTGGTTAGGTTTATGTTTTGTTTTTATTTTAGTTTGGTTTTCTTTTTTTTCGGGGTGGGGGTCGTGGTGCTTTTTGCCTTTAGACTACAGCACTCATGAGCTACCAATCTATATTCTATGAGGATAAAATGTTGTGTCATGTATTCTTAAGAGAGCCTTTGTGTTTTTCCTTGGCTCTGTGTGAACCATGTTCATGTGTGATTAAGAAGGCTGTTTAGGGTGGATATGTGTTTTAACTGCAGCCTATCTAAACTATTCAGTGGCATGAGACCATTTAACTACGGATGGAATATTTTTTTAAAACAGCTACCTCAGTCATTTTCAGTTTAGTTGTTTGGTTTTATCTGATTGCAACACGACTATTTCGAGATTTTTTTTTTTCCCAACAGCTGTGGTCAGGAAGGAATGGCTTACATGACCTCTCAAGTTTCTTTTCTGAGATGAATAGTAATCATTTTGTATAGATAAACCTGCTCCTGAAAGTAAAATAGACTTTTTTTTTTTTTTCAAAAGAATGCAAGTCTTCCTCCACTGATGAAAATCACTGTTTCAGAATAGCTGTGTGTCATTTTAAGTGTTAAAGGTTTTTCTTTTTGTGTCTTGCAGTCCTGTAGATGTCCCTTATTTCTCAACAGTCTTTGTTTCTAAGCAGTGAATTGCAGGGCATGGAAAACAATGCCTGAAAAGTGTAGCACATCTTTTTTAAAATTTTGAAATATAAATGGAGCAAAGGGGCATTTCACAATATTAATATTATTCACTTCTGTACAGAAAAATACTTCCCAGATTTGCATTCTTTTGCAGACTGCAGACAGAAAAAACTGGAACCATATTGTTTGTTGATGTCATAATATCAGTAAGAGTGAACAGAAGGAAATGTAACTTACTTGGTAGAAATCAGATCCAAAATCTAATTAGTGAATCAACAGTTTTGTTCAGTTTCATTAAAGCATGTGACAAATATTGTGCAAGAATCAATGCTTCGTGGTCTAGTAGTCGGCTTCTTACAGTTTGCCCTGCCAGAGTAAACCCTAGGCCTCTGCTCAGCTTAACTATAGGACAGTAGGAGCTGATGCACAGGGATGTGAATTCACTGATCCTTGGTATTTGCAATTTTTTATGTTGTGGGGCAGAGGTTAATCTTGTTCAAATGAAGGATCTATGCTGCCTTCAGGGACTTCAAGTAGGCCTCTATTCGTCTGTCTCCCTACCCAGCCTACTAGAGGAATGAGAAGAGTTCTTGTGAATTTGTGGTCAGCTCCTGTAGGTGATGGTGACTATCAGCAGTGGCACCAGTTGTGAAACAAGAACCTTTGCTACTTTAAGATAACTTGAATGGAAAGCAGATCGTGACTCTTCTGAGGTGTCTGGAGTCTCAGCTGAAGTGCTGATGCAAGCCTCCGTTGACACCTGCTTCCTGGCAGACCAGACAACCTCATATTCTTTTATAGAATGTTTGGTTTAGACACAATGTGTGGAATTACTGGTTTGCTGATGAAAGTATCTTACTGCATTTAGTGTAATGATTTTTTTTTTTTTCCAGTTTCCTGTTCATTGTATGCAAAAGAAAAATCAGTCTTTTGGTTTTAGTGAATTTTTCGGCAGCAGAAGGTAGCAGTATTTGAAGAACAGCACTTAAGACAACAGGTTTATAACTTAAGAGCTGCATAGAGCTGGTGCAAAGTTTGACTGGGCACATATAGAGTGGGGACTGATGATGTCTCCCTAAATTAGATTCATTCCAATTCTAATTTGTTGATTCAGGTTTTCTCCTTTTTGGTTTGGTTTTTTTTTCCCTTGCTTCAGGGATCTGAAGGGATCTGTCTATGCTAACAACAGTTTATCTTGACAGAAGTTCTAATTTTCAGAATACTACACATTTTCAGGGAAGTTACCATGCTATTGGCATCATTTTGACTTTTGGATGCAACACTTAAGTGGAGCTCAAAGTCCTTCACTTGACCAGACTTTTTCATGCTGCCTTTACATGATATTCAAACCCTTGTTTGGTTTTTCATCCTTCCCACCTCTTATCCTACCGTATTCTACAGAAATTGCTTACCCTAGTTTCAAATCCTGTAAAGTACTTTGTTCTTTTTCACACTTGTTCTACTAGATTTCCTTCTATTCCAATGTTTTCTTCCTTACTTCTATTCTGACTAGTGCTTCTCTTCTTCGGATTCCTTAAATAACTGTGCTTCGCCTATCCAGGTGCAGTTTTTCTTGCCTTCCTAATACCACCATGTTATAAAATAGTGGTTCAACTTTTAATGGGGGAGGAGTAATGTGTTCTGTTTTCATACCAATCCTCTGCCAGCCTTGACTGTGCTTCAGTGAGAAGGAAGTCTTCCTTCTCATTTCCTTCTCCTATCATCTCTTGGCTTGGCTTTTCATACTGCAGAGTTCTAAAATCTGTCACTTTTTGTTCACTTCTACTAATGTGAAGTTGGCTTATGCCATGGTTTTCTCTTGGCTAGGTTTGTTGTAAGCTCATCCCTCCTCCGTCAGCTCTAACTATCTTTTTTCTTCCCAGACTTGCCTGGTTGTTGGCATGTGCTTTTGTCATGCTGCTTTCTTCATCTCTGTCTTTCTGCACGAAGTTAATATTCTGTATCCTTATTTCTAAGACTTTTGCACAGCTCAGTCACTGGGCACTCCATCCCATTCTCTGTCTTTTTAGGTGATGAAATATCTATTATTCTGCTTTTCACGCCTTCAGGGATCTTAGCAGAAGTCTTCTGCATAAGTCTTAGCTGAATAGGTTTTATCTTTTTTTTCCCCTCCCCTCTTAATCTTGCTGGCTGTGTTTCAAAACAGGGGTCAGCTCTTCTGATTCTCTCATCCCCTTTACAGAACATATTCAGGCAGGTGAACTCATACGACAAACTTGGTGTAGTTTTTCACTGTCATCTTTCTGTGGGAAAACTGGGCATTGGAAAGCAAAGGAAAATTCCTGATTTGTCTTTTGTGGGAAGTGTGCTCATTTGTCCTGTGGTAATTTGCTTGCAGCTGAAGAAATAAACCTCAGCCCCTCAGTTTTTATAATTTCCTACCAAAATTGCAATGTAGTTTGTTCCCTGAAATGCAGAAGTTGCAAATAACTTTATTACTGGTGCCTTTGTAAATGTTAATGCCGCTTACAATGTAAAGTGTAAGGTCTCTTAATAAATTTGTCCTCATTAATTAGTACATTTTCTGCTGTCCTTCAGAACATATTTTGATAATAGTCCTTTTGTCTGTGGTGGGGTTTTTTTGTGGTTTTTGGTTTTGTTTATTTTTAGGGAGGTTTTTGGTTTTGTTTTGTTTTTTTATAATGCCTCTGTTTTCCTCAGATAGCAGAACTTTGATATCAAACAATAACTTACCATTCATAACTCTTTGTAGGAATGGCACAGGCACTTGGCCTTAAACACTGAGGAAATGTGTTATAATTTGCCCTGGTAGCTGTTCTTCTGTCCAGTCTAACAACATATCGCAAAAATTGTCCATGTAAGGAAGAATCCTAATGCAGGTGGTCTTGCTTCACATTTAATGTTATGCTCTGGTTAAAATCAATACTGAGGAAGGCCATTTGCCCCCATCTTCTAATAGCCTTATGTCCTCCAGCACAGCTGCTGCTGTTGTTTCTCTTTTTTGCACTTCAGCCTTCCTTGCTATTATTGCCTCTCAAAAAGGATGTAGGGAATATCTGTGCACTTTGTCCTTTACATAGCTATTGCAGTTGATTGTAAGGTCTTGGATCAGGTCTGTTACTGTGTCATGGTTTAATGCTGGTAACTCAGCACCACACAGCCGTTTACTCACCCCCTCCTGGCATGAGGGGGAGGAGAATCAAAAGAATGTAAACCCCACAGGTTGAGATAAGAATGGTCCAATAACTAAAGTATAATATAAAACTACTACTACTACTACTAATAAGGGAAATAAGGGAAAAGAATATAAAAATAAAAGGGGAAAGGAAAAAAACCCAATAAACACAAGTGATGCACAACACAATTGCTCACCACCCGCTGATTGATCCCCAGCCTGACCCGAGCAGCGATCTGGGCCTTCTGGGTGACTCCCCCCAGTTTGTATACTGGGCATGACGTGCTGTGGTATGGAATACCCCTTTGGTAATGTATCTAGGCTGTTTCTGATACTTGGGTTAGTTTATGTACATCTTGATTTCTTGTTTTCATCATGCAGTATGAACTGTGTATGAGTCCCTTTTCAACCAGACATCTTCATATGTAAATAATACATTCCAAGTTACAGTAAAACTCTGAACTTAGCCTAAACAAGACATGTTAAGGCACTTTTTATATAGTTAAACCTTTACACAACTGCAAAGCTGTTTGAAATTTTAAAATAGAACTATGTATTTGTTCAAGTAAATACAATAAAATAGTGTACCCATCGTGACTGTTTATAAAGGTTTCTATATGAGTAATATAATGTGTTTACTTATGTATTTCCTGGATATTTTCTCTTTTAAGGGATTGCAGGAAGGTTTAAAATTAATTTTTGACCTTATCAGTGAGACACTGACATTAGCTAGAAGCATGAGATATTGTTATGTTTTGGTTGTGCTTACTTTGTTGGTGAATCTATACCTACTGTTATCTAACATTTGCACTCTGTGTTTCAATAACTCGGGGAATACCTTTTTCTGAAAACATCCACATTTTATATTGAAATGTATTTTAAAACTAGAATTCATTCAGTTTGTCAAAAGAACTTTGAATCTTTCCACAGTCTTTCCCAGAGAATGGCTAATTTTCTCTCTAATAAATAAGTCTGTTGTGTAGATACTCTAATATTTTTTTAATTATTCTAATACTTCTTTATAAAAGAAGATACTCACTGTTTTGACAAATGAGTTGCAAAAAATATTTCTGGAGAAATTAAAAATTATATTTATTAAGCAAGCATGAATGATGAGTTGTTATTCTTTGAGAGATGTAATTAAATAATATATGAACTAGTTATTCAGAACAGCTGACAGCAAATTACTCTTTCTAGGTTTTCACTTGCTATTTATTGTCTTAATAAAATGCATGAGTGAACTAAATAAATTTATGCTTGTATTGTAGGCTAAACAGAAATAAGTATCCATATAAAATTATTATACTAAACCTTTAAAATAAACAAGAATAAATTTTCATTTTCTCTGATGCCTGGGAAGCTCAGATAAGTACCTCATATTACTAAGTCGTGTGTGTGAACACTGCACTGTTGTTACTTGAGATTTTTTTTTTTGTAAAATATCAAATTGGAAACATTTTTTTAGTAAGCTATTCAGTTATTTTGTCATAACTAACACACCAACCTGATTCTTATTCCCAGCATCTGTGGCTGTAGTGTGTTAAGACAGGGAATGCATGCTTTTCTGACCACCCGTATCTTTCTAGAACATATATTTTCTTGCACGGTGAATGTTACAAGTGCAAACTGCTTTGTGACTGAAATCAGGAGTGGGGTTTACTGCTTCTATTTGTGGCTCCTGTGAGCAGGCAGTTGCCTAGGAGATCACTGGCAAAACCCCAGCAACTACTTGCACCATGTTAGCCTATAAAGTAAGCGCTGCAATAGATCTAGTGACAAACATTAGACACTTCCTGAGAAAATACCCTGGAGGTTTTAGAAGGTTTTATATTTCCACCACCTGTTTCATTGTCACATCTGCTCTTTAGCAAACAGAAAGGGAAATGTTTATAACCTCTGCATAAATCGTAATATTTTTTCTTTCCCCAATATAACCAATCGATGTCTATTAAAAACTGTTTCTTTTCCTGCTTCATGTAATCCTTCTTTGTGTCAGGTAATTAGCATCCATCTAATAAGATTAGCCAACTTCTGTGATTAGTGAGCTCAAACCCTGTCCTTTTCCTTTTGCAGGTAAGTGAATGTGGCACTGAGCATCCATATCTACATTATTGTCACTTTCTTTGGCTCTTAATTTCTGATGCCAGTTTATGGGATGAAAACAATAAAGGCAGTAGGAGAATACTGACATACTGACATACAGGTACTGTGGATGCTATCGGAGTATATATTCTGAGGAAGATGGTAAGTGGGATGTTTTCCATCTTCACATACATCATGACAGCGTTTTTACTGATTTGCTGCTGACATCTAGCAGCAGCCTGTTGTGCTCTTGGAAACCAGCTCTACGTGGCATTGCTGAAAGGAGGATAAAATGGGAGCTGCTTTGTTGGTTTAGTGGATACTAGTTTTCTGCTTTTTTGGGTTTTTTTTCCTGGGTTGAAGGGGGTTTGGATGCACTTCTTTCTGAAAGATTATTAGCATTTTTCCTTTGGATTTGGATGTTTCAGCTTGGAAAGCGGATACTGTTTGAAGAGTTGTTCCAGGGATGGTACAATTAACCATAGATTATCAAAGTAGAAGAGGTACACAATCAGAAATGGATATAGTGTACCCTGTTGAAAATGATGGGAGTTTTTAGCTGAGCATGTATCAAGAAAATATTTTTAGACCATTCAGAGGCTTTTTAATTAAATCTAATTTGAACAAGATAATTGCATTACTTTTTATATTTTGGAAATTAGTCAGGTTTTACAGGTACTTAATTGTGCTCAAGGAGATGCACAATGCAGGGGAAATTTTCAGTGGAATGGAAATATACCACTGTCAACTGATGTTTAAAGGAAAAATAAAAGCTTGTTCATCTCAGTGTTAAGGCAGATGGAGTTCCAAGTGAGCTCAGTATTATGCTGCATTTTCAGAGAAGGCAAAATGTGTTTTGCTTTCTACAGGAGCATCTATTCATAGTCTGATATACAAATGCCTTTGAGCAGGTCTACTTAAATTCTTGTAAACATGTTTTACGTTGAGTATCTCTAGAAGCATTAATATCGAGTGGATGCCTTTAAAAAGTAATGTCCCCTTTAGTCCCTGCTTTCTCACAGGTATTCTAGGTGTTTCAAAATACTTTCAAAGGGATACAAACTCCTAGCTCCTCACTGCCTTTCATGTTTGCATAGGACCCAAAAACCAGTCTACCCATTACTGTGATACTTCCTCTACAGTCTAGTGGCAATGGCAAATAAGGAGTTTTCCTGCTATATTCAGAACGTTAAAAAAAATCCTGTGTAATATGGATACACTAGTGTCCGTCACTATATTGATTAGCCTTAAGTCACAACTGCACATGTGCATATTTCTATGAATTGAGAATTTTGAATTAAATGAGACTTTTGATGATGGGAAAAGTCAGTGAGATTTGCTGCATAGAACTATTAGTTAATTCAGTGCAACACGTTTTCTGATTAAACAGTTCATTCTGTGAGAGAGCCTAAATTACTTCCTACCCTTAGAGCATAAAACCCCATGAATTCTTGGACTTTCTCTTTATCAATGAATTTCATCGCTTGTTGTAACATCTTCTGCCATCTTTAATATATAGCAAAAAGCTGAAAACCTGTTTACAATGTCAGTTAAAACTACTTGCATAACTGTTTTCCAGAGGCTTTATGAGAGTTAAAATACCACAGTATCACATATAACATACAATTGTCCTGGATTCAAGATTGTAAAGAAAAAAAAAGGCACTAAATACCTGGGTTCATTGCCCTTGAATGCCTTATGGTAATTCTCTTGGGATAATTATTTATTCATAAACCTTTTGTTTTATAAAATGATTTTTGCTGTCAATATACATATGTATATGTGTATGAGTATATTCACATAATCTAATTTTTCTGTACAAATGTGGTCTTTAAACCATCCTCTGGGATATACATAAAATAATATTCATAGTTCCAGAATATTTAATCATATCATTTGCATCTGTTGAATACATAGTTTATATGGTAGGTTGTGGTATTCACTGTTATGATCTATCCTTGTTCAAAACTGGTATGATTCACAAAATGCTATAAAATATCTGGGATTTTGTTTTTAGTATTGCTTATATGCACAAGTAATTTCTGTGACAAGATGATGAGAACAGCAAAGATTTGGAGACTGACTGTGGCTGTGAAAATCCATTTTATCACTTTTGTAAAGTTAACTTGATTTTTTTTCTGCAGCTGGGATTATGCTCATTTCTTTAATATTATAACACGGAGTGAGTGGAGAGGAAGAGAAAAGTAAACATAGCTAGGGACAATTATTCCCCTGCCTTCTCCTATGAGATGTCAAAGCAAGCTGTTTTGTTGTTGTTTGGCATGTACCTCAGGCCAAGGGGAGGATTTACAGTGCAACGTGAGCTGTTTCACTATCAAGTGTGTTGGGACCATTCAGCTGGAAACACCTGATGTATTGAGTCAATTTGAGAGTGACTTTGAGATGAAAACTAGCTGGCTTGATCAGCAGAAAGAAGATTGAGGTAGTACTGTAAGGGAGAGAAGCAACTGGAAAAAATGGTGAAAACTGTAGTGAGGTCCAGCCTGACAGAGCATCTTTGTTACTCAGGTACTGTCACCTGTGTCTGCTCAAGCTGATACAGCTGTTCTACAAGCTACAGGGAGTTGTACCTCAGGCTTTTTTCAATAGCTTACATTGGTGAGCATCACTGGTTCACCTGTCAAGCTGTCACATTTGAAGTCCAAGTTGTCACAATGTCTTACATGTACTCTGCTTTTCTTATTAGGATATTGCAAAATTACAGATCACTTGAACAAAACTTTATACTGGTCTGTCCTAACTTTCACTGAATCTCCAGGGATGGGTGAACTACTGGTTTTGTTCTGTTCAAAGAAACTTCTAGCTCCCTCAGGAAACTCTTCTCTTTCTCCTCCCAGCAGTAAGCACAATTAGTTGTCCTCATCAGAAACAACTAAAACAAGAATTTAGGGAAATACGAAGATGAGAAAATTGCATGAATACCCTGGCTCTTCTAGGTTGCATGTCCTTTAGGCTGACGAGCTAAGTTATATACTCTCCTGCAGCTTTCAAAAATAGACTGTCTGACATGATGTTGTGAGGATTGGATTTCTCTATGTTAATTTTACAAAGCTCCTGTAAACACTGTGGCTGAATTATTAAAAAATATTATCAGGTTAAAGATTAATTGGCATTCTTGTCAGATAACCTCCACAACATGCAGGTAGATCTAAAACTGCAAGGAGATCCTCCCACAGAAGGCCTAAAATGGTTTTATATCTCTTCAACTTTGCAGTTTTCCCTTGTCATGTCTCCCATTCTGTAGTCAGAGGTCTTTGGGGAATCTCTAATTGTCAGGAGGTGTGGGTTACATACAGGTTAGTAAACCCCCAGTTTCCTAAAGTAGCTGAGTTGTTAATATGTATGAATTAAAACCTCTTGAACTGCAGAACTGGCACACTGTAACAAGTTAGAATAGATAAATACATTGAATATTTTATTGACTTATTTATTAGTTACCTCTAGAACAGTGCTAATGATTCTTGAAAATAAGCCTTCTGATAATCTGCTCTGTTCATGGTAACTTGACATATAGCTTTGGCCTTATGACATTATTTATATATATATATGTATAAATGCACTTGAAATCTATCTAGTGCTAAATATATAATCTAACATTATACTTAGATTGAAAATGAGTCTGTATTCATCCTCTTTTGGCTTATTTTATGGTTGTGAAAAGTATTTATTAGCTTAACTTTAATTTTTACTAATTAACTTGTGCTTAGCAGAAGCTGCTATTTACATTAAGAATTGTAAATAAGCATTTATTTTTGAAACTCCACCTGCTGTCTACTTATGTCCATGTTCTATTCTTATGGGTGCAAAATGCCATTTGTGTATGGTTTATAACTGTATATTAGATACTGGTTAGGTACTTTGCTTCTGAATTTACCAATTTATTCATAAATCTATTCTTTAAGTATACTTGTAAGGTAACATGCACAAACACACAACACTGTCTCAGGAGTGGAAAGTTCACTAAGGTCAATGTGTTTCCTACCTGAGAGTTTTGGTGTTGTAGCTGGTGAATTACCATGGATGTATGGTCATGCATGTCCCTTAAGGCTAGTTTTTGTGTGATTCAGTATTTTCCTCTTTTATTATTTTCAATTTGAAGTTCCTGAACAAAGTTTGCAGACTGAGAACCAGGCCCCAGTCCAGAGTCTGATCTTTCAAAGATAAGCAAATAAATTGGTAGTTAAATTTCATTTTAATGTAAAATAACATGCAACCCTCTCCAGGTGGAAATGGCTGGGTAGGGATTTTGAAAATGTTCCATTTATCTGAATTTAATTGTTATCTTATGTTTTAAAGTGTGTCTGTAGTTTGTTACTTCATGATTATTTTCCACTATATTCGAGGTTTTTCCCTATACAAAATTATCATGATTTGTGATCAGATCTATTATGTACCCTGGCTATTTCACTAGGGGAATGCCCATACTAAAAATTCAATCCTGTTTTTTTCTGTGGGATAAAAGCAGAAAGTAGGCAATTCAGCATGTTTTCCAGTAAATTTCTAGCACCTGATAAAAATACTGACAAATCCTTGTTTGTGAATCACGTGGGTGTTTGCTAAAGTTTTTGAAGTGAGAAAATCTTGGCTATAAACTACATAATGATGGTATGACTTGTATATTCACAGAAACTTGTGTGTGTATGTTCTGCTTATTTGGGTGATAATTATAGAAAAGTAGATGTAAAGGCTTTTCTTCGTTGTGTTTCTTTGGTGGCAATTAGGACAGAAACCAAAGTTACCAACTCTTCCAGTCTCTCCCTTAACCCTATGAGACTGGGGAGCAGATAAGGTGAGCGTGTGCTGTGTAGGTTGGGGATCCAAGTGAAATTCAGGGCAAGGCTTAGAAAACACATAACCTGATGTTTGGCTACTGGGGCTCTGTCTTCTGTTTTACGCTCAGTCCTGAGGCACAGTGCTAATGGCTTCCTTGGTGTAATGGCAAATGTGACTGAAAATGCATTTAATGGAAGAAGAATTAATGCTTGATCTTCCCTTTTAGCAGGGAAGGCAGTGTATTATCTGCATTTCTGCTTCTTCATGCTGACTTGTTCTTGGCTAAAGCTCTGTCGCAGGGTGCACACTTGGGAGATTCCCTGGTGGATCCCCTGCAGAGAACCACCACTACAGTGGAACAGTAGGCACTCCCTTGTAGAGGTTTAGAAAAATCCTGTCAAATAATATCAAATGTGTGAAGAGCATTCAGTTCCAGTACTGGAGAGAGCTATGACTCTAATTCTTAGTTTTTGTTGAATTTTGCCTCACCATTAACTATTTAATTAAAGCAGTTCTTGTCTTGCTACTGTATCACACCATCTTAATTTGTGATTTTTAACGTGATTTTAATTAGCACAACTACAGGCTGCGACTGATTTTGTTTGTCTGTCTTTTTGCTGCAGCTCCTCAGTTATATATTCTATTGTTTCAGACTGTGCGAAGAATTTAGTTTTCTCATGATGGCATAGCATTTTCTATTGTGTCAAAATAAAAGCATAGAGATTTTAAAATGAAATGTGTACTTGCATTTAGCTACATATTGGTAGAAAATGGTCAGTACAGCTAACACAATTTTATATTGATTATACACTGTGCTAATCTTGTTTGCAACTAAGTGGAGGAGGCATATCCATGCAGATGTCTTATTTTTAGTATTACAGTGCTTTGTATGTGGTATTGTTATCCCAGTAAGATGCTTTAGTTAGCTTAGCTGGAAAAATGTAAGTTCAAGGAATTGTTCTTATAAGGTATTGTTTTCATGACAGCGGCATTTCTTCATTGTTGCTAGAAAGCAAGTGTAACAAAATGGGGGAATCAATAGTCATGAAGAGCATTGCAAAACATCCTCTATTGACTTCACATCAAGAGTAAGTCCTTTGCAAGAAGGTGCTGGAAACATGCTTATTTATGGCTATTCTTTTGGGCTAGCAGAATGAAGCTCCTGATCAGACATGAGGGAAAACTCTAGAGTAAGTAGCCTTAGGGTATTTATGCTAGTGTGATTATATTGTTGTTACTACTAAACTTGTAATGGGCAAGATGTATAGTGAGGTTTGGACGGATGTCATCCAGAACAGAAGGTTTATGCAAAACTAGGAGGAATATTGTGTTTTCTGAATCATCCTCCTTAGCTGTGGGAATGAGTTGAAATACTGTAAAAGGTTCATTCTCAATAAGGTGCAAATGCAGTGGATGTGAAAATAGCCTTTACATTTGCAGAGAAGGTAAAATGCAGTGAGTCTTCACTGGAGGGATCTGTTTTTGTGAATGCTGAGGCTTAAACCACCCAAAAAGAACACTTGGGCTTTCCAGGGTGTTGAGAAGTTGGATTTGTGTGTCTTATTATAAATTGCACAGTTTCCCTCTCATGGAGGGAAGGCCACTGTACTTTTACAACTGACATGGAATGATATCTAAGGTTACAAACCAAGTAGGCAACAGATCACAGCAGAAAGTGAGAAGGAGGGCAATAGTAAAAGGACTGCCTATTAACGTTACAAAATCTGAAATTTGTCAGCCAATGCTGGAAAATGGATGCGGTATTTCATCAGAAGACTGAATGCTTTTCTTAAGGTTGGTAAGGATCATTGTATTCAGCCTGTCTTGATTTTTCTGCATAGCAGAACATAACAGCCGTAGACAATGCTCTGTTTCATAAAGACTGTTAACCTTCATTTGAAGTTTCATATGGTGGAGAGTTAACTACATGTTTTGGTAAATTATTTTGTTAACGGAATACCCTCAGTGTTATAATTTTGTCAGGCACTTGTGCTCTGAATTGAGACGTTAACAAGGGATATCATTAATCAAAATTACACAAGGACTTTTTACTATCTTCTTTGTCTTATTACTTTGGAAACAAAAGTAGTGTGCGTGCTGGCAAGGTTTTTCTTGAGGAAAAAAGAACAAGGGAAATTCAAATATTTGCTACCTCAAAGGTATTATTTTATTCAAATACCTGTTTTTACTTTAAATGCTCAGCTAATTGCTTCACCGATTTTTACATGCTGAATAAGGTATTTTTATTGTCGAGGTTGGCTTTATTTGTTTAGGAAACTTTTTCTCAGGTCCCCTATGTAAGTATGAATCCACAAGGAGCTTTTCTCACCTCTTAAAAATAGGCCTCTATTCCAGAAAGAAAAATTCCACCCTCAGCAATTCCTGTGTACTCCATTTGGTGTTCAGAAATGCATTTGAAAATGTAAAATAGAAATTGCATATGCCACTTGCCTTTGAAAAAACCTGGATTCAAAATAAATAGAGACAGAATTTTTTATTATCTGTCTGTAATGACTCTCCTGATGGTACCTGAAGTGGCAGGGATGGACAGACAACACTTGCGGATTCCCCTGTTCCCCATCTCAGTTTCTCTCTTTTGCTCTCAGCTCCTCTGCCTCTCCCCTGCTCCTGGTGGCATTTTCGCTCTTGTCTCTGCTCCCTTGAGGTGCTGCTGGAACCTTCCAGAACCGACCGTGCCTTGCCTGGGGCAGCCCTAGCTGCTCCTCAGAGACCTGCTCAGGCACCCTGTGCATCTGGGAAAGGAGTCAGATCTCCTTTTCCTTTTACGTAATTCCCCACGTCTGATTTGAGTGAAGTTTGTTAAATTCTTGATTCCACTTGTCTGAATGGTACAACATGGACAAGAGCAGCACTGTGAGCGGGGCTGCACGGGCACAGCACGTCCATTCTGCAGCACTGCCTGCAGCATCAGAGCACGCAGTAGGTAGAAGAAAGACTGAAATCTTTTTTGCCAGCAACGTTGTGGTACTTATGTAGCTTCATCTCGGGTCTGGTCAGCATAGCTGAGCATCACATATCTGTGTGTTCCTAACCACTGTACTTCTGAGTTACACGTAAGCAGTTACCTGACTTGTAGCACTGGTTGTGCTTATTCCCTTCAGTGGTGTTTTCCATGGATGTTATCGCTGCTCTTTGAGAGCAACAGGAGGAGATTCAGGAGTTAAGTTTAAAATAAGTGCAAAATTGGTGAAGGCAGTAGATCAAAGATAACTTTATAGCAGTTAAGAGTCTGTCTTAGGATTTTGTTCTTCCCTTTGATATTGCATGAAAATACATTTTAAGCCCATTCATCTGCACTAGTTGTGACTCTTGCTCATACTCTTGCAGTTTGGGCTGAAACATCTGCAGGAGAAAACATTCCATGTAAACCAAACTTTGGCAATACACAGCAGATCTCTCTTGCATATGCACACACTGAGTAAGAAATCCCCAGGGTTGCTTTCGTGCCAGTGAGTACTAATTTTCCTGTATGTATTTTTCAGATGTAGACTTCAGGGTGTCCTGCCGAACACAATAAGCTGTTTAGCTGCCTCCCTTTCTCACATCTACCATTGTGTAACAGAATTCTGCTGTGTATGATTAACCTGCTTGCAGTTGGCAGAAGGGGAGGAGAGACAAGGTTGTCTGCTGTGGAACTGCATAACTAAATACAGCCTGGGTGTTGTCTATTATAATTTCTGCCATTCAGGTGGCTGAGTGGGACATTCCCTTCATGACCTTAAAGGACATGTAAAATACATGGAGCTTTCTGCATTTCTTCTTAATCCTTACTGCTAAGGGTGCCAGCACATGTTGCTTTGTGCAGCTTGGCTTTAAGCTATTCTTGTCTGCATCTCTCAGCAAAAACAATCAGTCTTACAGGACAAGTTAATTGGGTCAGGATGATCCACTCTTAAAATTTACTACCAGATCAGTGGCAATGTCCTTTATTTAGCCTATAGAACATAACTCCATGTAATTCCTGGGCCTAGTGGCTTAGAGAAAGCACCTTAATTGTTGCGGGCAAATAAACTGGAAAAGAATTGACAGAGATATTTGTTAGAACACGTGAACTAACAAAGTTCAATCTGGCATAGGTAGTCGAGGGGGTGAAACAACATTTCAATTCTTATTTTCCTTTGAAAATAGAAATTGTTTGGATGTAAATTTAATGTAGCCAATTATGTGGAAACATTTTAGTGTATACATTAAAATCCAGTTTGGCTTACTGTTCCTTTTTCCCCAGTGTCTCCTCTAGGAGGCAGTCTCCAGTGTCCTGGAGTTGTAAGATGGGATGAATCACATTCTTAGTGTAAGTCAGGGCATTTTAATAGAGATCTTGTGCCTTATCTGTGGATTTATATGAAGGCTGATATTTCTGTATATATGTTTGATTTGTATTTTGCTGTGATCTGGTTTAGAGCTTTTTGCCTTCAGTGTACATTTCCCACTACTCTCTATCAGTTTTTTGCAATTTATAAATGCTGAATTTGGATGTCTTTGTGCCAGCTGGAATTGTATGACTGAAGTTCTTAGCCAGAGAGGCTTGGCCTGAACGGCTTTGAGGTGTTGCTCTTGACCTATAAAACCTTTGCCAACCTTTCAACTTTTTATTTTGTCTTGTAGCCCTGTGTATTTCTGAGCCCTGAGGTTCAGTACCTTCTGATGCATTAGGAAAATGCTCTCTGGTTCTTAGAATAAGAAAAAAACCCCAACCCAACGCCAACTTTATTGTTTCTAGCTGCTTCCTGTAAGTTTGTTTTGGATTTTTTTGGTGACAAGCTCTGTATGTAGTTGTTATGCTGTATTTCTAAAACTCATCAATTCTCTGCAAACTGCCTTATAGTTGATTACTTGTGCATGATGTTGAGAAGGTGGTTTCTGAACATTAGTTGTATGTATCCAGTTTAAAAAGAAAAAAAAAATCTAGAAAAACGTCAGCAGAGATTTATAAATCTGAATAATGTAATTATAGAATGATTCTTCTGTCATAAATAGAGGCAAGAAGAAAATTGCTAAATACTATTATGCTGGTTTTCCATGGTACTACTTTGAAAATGGAATAATTGTAACACCTCTTATGTGTATAATCATTTGACTAAATGCTGTACATCCTGATTGCAAGCTATATATAATAGTGAATTCACCACAAAAATGTAACATCTGTTGTTACTCTGTGTGGCATTGAACATGTTAATCTCAAACAAGTAGGGAAAAAAATATTATACGCTAATTAAACTGCAGTATGTATAAAAATGAGTTGAAATTTCCCAAACTGAAATGTATCTGTTGCTGAAATTAGTATCATAGGATCTGTAATGATCACAAATGGTCAGGACCTTATCTTGTGTTTAATTTACCACTGCAGCAGGACAGTTATGCTGACAACATGCTGGATAACTGGTTGGTTCAGCACTAACTTGCAGTTTTCTTGAGTGTCCAGGCATTCCTCCAAGCCACATTACAACACCAACCCAGCATAACCCTGTTCAGGGATGCAGAGTCACAACACATATTACTATAGTTTTAAGCATATTTGATTAATCATTATTTTTGCCTTCCAGATACTGCTCTGTTTGTAAATGTTCAGACACTTTATTCCCAATTCAGTCATTCCGAATGAGGATGATTTTGCTTTCCTGAACAATCAGATAATCCGGAAATAACTGCAGGATAAAAACCAGTCACCATAGTACCTGCTGTAGAGTAGAAAAACTGAGGTCATTCTTTCTGGCATTATCATGACTCATTCGTGTATAATATTTTGATTCTACTGTGGCTATTTATTTGCAGATTCTCACAAATAAAGCTTGATGAGCAGTAAACCATGATGTATAGCAGTGAGTCACATTTGAAGTGCCTGGTACTTTCAGTACGTGTCTGAACCACCTTCAGGTAACTGCGGTCTTAGAAACACTGATTTAAAGAAACTTCTGTGATTATATTTTTGACGGCTAGTGGAACATTCTTATTGAATGTGTTGTGATAACGTCTCCTAAAGTTGTTTTCAGAGCTGTAAGGTTGGCTAATATGCTTTGTAGCAGGGATGGAATCTACTGGACATATTAAGTAAAATATCTACTGATATGAGTATCTGTGCAGTGCTTGAATATATTAGAGACCTGCTAAGTAGCCAGAGAGAATATGCAGTGTTTGTGAGAAAAGATATAGGCAACATTTGTCCGCTAATGGAAAAGAGTAGCTGCTTGTCAGTGGTGACCTTTACTCTGGGCAAGTAAAAGTCCATGTTTCTAAGAACATTGTAGGAATATACACCCATTAGTGAGAAGTGTACAAAAAAAGCAATGATACCAGAAAATACTGAGGCAGCACAAAAACATGAGGTTGAAAGCCTAACTTGATTAGAGATTCAGATAAACTGACATTAATTATCAAATAAAATTAAAAACCAAATAATTTTATTGTACTGTGTTCCTGTTGGTCTTTAAAGAATGTGTTAAGTTGCATCATCAAACTATTTTAGGATCTATTAGAGATATTATACTAAAAATTTATACAGGACAAAACTAAATGAAATATTTTCTTTCTCTCCACCTCCAGCCAGTAGGATCTGATTCTGGAGCAGGCAGTTCTGCTGGTATTTTTGCTGCTTTCTAGTTGCTGCAAACTAGTGCCTTACACAAGTTGCTTGTTCAGCTCACACAATATATTTTGAGGAATGATCACATTCTAATACACACATGTTGTTGCAGATTTAAAAAGTGTATTCTGTAGTGTATTGTGCCAAAGCCCAGGACAGCTGATTAGATCCACCATTGTTGTATGTATGTGTGTGTGCACCGTTGAGACACAGGCAGCAGATTCCAATGGGAGTCAGTAAAGAGTCTTTTGTTCACTAAAAAGATCAGACTAGCTAATCATTTGACTCATCCCTTAAAGAGCTATGCCTGAAAGAAAAATAGTATTTGTTCCATCATTGTTACACTTTAGATATCCTTTGTCAGATTTCAGTAGCATAATGCCATCATTACAGTAATAAATACCATTAGTCAGCTTTCAAGAAGCACAAATGTGTTTTGTTATCCCTCTGGCATTTTACAGAGAGGTGCTTAGGCTGCTAAGATCTCTGGTCTTCCAACACCGCAATAAGCTGTGTTTTTCTGTCTCCTACATAATTTCCAGTACAGACCTATGGTAGCACTGTACAGATCAACACAATAATAATAATAAAAGTAATTGTCTTAAGTAACTGAAGAGTTAACCTGTACAGATAATATATTAAGGGAAAATAAAAGGTCTATAATTGGAGAAAAAAATCTCACAAGGTAATTTGATTTATAAATATGTCATCCTTAGTTGTACAGGAGATCTCTGCAGACATCTAAAATAGGCATTGCCTAAAATGAAGTATGAATGGAGAAAGACTAAGGCAGTTGGTAGTGTGTGTGAGAAATTATTGTGAATGCTATGTTTCATAATCTGACAACAGCATGCTATTTGAGGTAGTGATTACAATGTAAATGGTTTCTTATGCTGAAGATTTCTTTTGTGCAGAAAATACATGGATAGCACAATTGAAGTACGTATGATAACACTCACACTTATCCATCCTGTGTTTGTCTGCATCTTCATTATTGCCAGATACGAATGCAGCTAGGCCTGAATTTAAACTTAGACCCACGAATGTCTTGATTTAAAAAAAAGTAATTTATAAATCTTTGGCTATTACTAACATCTGCTAAATTAAAACAAATCCCATAGGCTGTGTGAGCCTGACTTTCAGAATTGTTGAGAAGGAGCATGAATGTCGTGCAGAAATGAATTTCTCTTTCAGCAATTATTACTCTAAATTTAAAATATAAGTAGGTATCCCTGAAAGACTCACGCCGG
>NW_009911616.1:0-44789 GCF_000696875.1 Nestor notabilis | reverse complement strand
CCACCCTCCCCCCCCCCCCCCCCCCAGTATATCTAAACCATGGAAATTATTTTTTGTAATATTCTTTGTTTTGACTTCCTAAAAAATTATTTTTCTTCAGTAGGCCTAATAAAACAGTATGTACTTGAATGTAGTGTAGGAAGAATTCACAGTCTTTTACAAACAGAAGACCACAAAAAAGGATGTAGAAAATAGTATTTTATGAAAATATCACCATATGTAGGGGAGCAGCTTTGTACTATAACCATCATTACTTTCCTGAAGGTAAAATTCTGAGGTGAAATTCTACTAATATCTATTCTCAAGACAGCATTTCAGTCTTTGGCTTCCAAAACATCCAGAGCTTACATCGTCAGCCCTGCACAAGTGAGAACAACTCTTTCTCCTCTGGAAAGCATAACAGTAGGATCTCCTTAGAGGCCCTCTTGCATGCTAGGTTCCCAAAGGTGTGTGATGCACCTCACTGACATATTTTTGCTGTACATAAGGCTCTGTCTTGGCTCAACTGGGCTGTCTCGGCTGTCTCCCTTTCCCTCTGGTAAATGATACTGACTGTAGACTTTCTTTCTTAATTGGACCCTGCTGTCCTTGTTGAAGTCACATGCTAGTTTATGTTTGTGTATCTCACCGAGACAGCTTAGTTTTGTTTGTGGTTTTTCTTTAATTCCCATCAGTACTTACAATTATTCAGTCAAGCTTAGATAAGGCATAAAATTTGTTGGGGTTTTTTTTTTGGTTTTCTTTTTGTTTTGTTTTGTTTTTTTTACTCCTAATAATTCTTTATTCAGGCAGCAGCTTGCTTTGATTCTCTGCTGCTGTTGGCTGATATAAGCATGGAATAATGTGCATATGATAAGGATCCCTTTGAAGCTGAATTATTTGGATTTAAATTACCATGTCTTTCAAAGAGCTTTAAATCCTTTAGCTGCATGATGCTACACTGCTAAATATATTCTGTTCATTGTACCCAGGGATCCTAAAACACTTGCAGAAGAGCCCATACTCACCTGTGTAGCACACGGAGGTACAAAAGCCACCCCAAAAGTGGGAGCAGGGGAGAGATTCTTCCTGCAACTGGCAAAGTAGTCTATTCTGTGTGTTGGATCCATCACTATGGGCAGCTGCATATGTGTCTCTGGCATGTTGATGTACATGGAGATAGGACTGCCAGTATCTGTCAGCAAAACCTGGGAATCCTGTTTCCACGAGACATTTCTAGAAACACTGGGAATCTAATTTCAAGGTGATTCTCCCATTTATTCAACTGGGGATTTGGTTGGGGTTTGCTGCTAACAGATCTCCCTGGCAGGTAATATTTTAAATGCTTCTTCAGTAGACAGTCTCTAACCTAATTTGAGCATGAAATGCAACAATATTTTTGGGTGAAAGAAGTAAGTTAATGGATTCTTTTAGCATTTTTTGTTTGTTTGTTTCACTTTTTTATTTTTTAATTTATTATAATGTGAAGACAAAAGAAAGCGGCTTTGTACCATTGACAATGTAGCTTTTCCACTAAATAAGTGTCAAATGTTAAATGCAGCCACCTTATTATGAGCATGGCAATTGTTTTAAAAGCTTTTCCATAGATTTAGATTCAGATTTTCTGAATAGATTTGCAGTTAATTTGTGCTTTAGGGATAACTGAAAACTGCTTTTTAGATTAAGCCAAATAAAAAAGAACTATTCCTTGAAATATCTAGAATCCTGGTATGTCAAAGGATATACACAGGCAGCAGAAAATAAATGTGCAGATGGGGAGGGCTGAAAAAAACATCAAGTGCAGATCCTGAATTTATGCACATTTCTGACATTGTTGGATGAAAAATGCTGCTCTTATCTTCTATGGGTAACCATGGCTACTGTGTGATGATTTTTTTCAACACAAAATTATACACAAGTGCTGGAGAGTGGTCTTGTCTCAGCTTGCACCATATGTATTTGGGTGATAAGGATTATAGTCAATGAATGTGGTTATCAGTGTGGCACATTTGCTCCTTTAAAAATAGGCTCAGATTTATGTCTTCATGTCTCCATTAGTCTGTAGAGGGGAAATGGTACTGGACTTCCCTAAGTACCGTTACAAGAGGTTTAGGCCATCCCGTTTTGTGTTAAAATATCTATGTTACTGCCTTGTTTTTGAGTCAGGACCGAGTATAATTTGGGGAGGGAGAGGATTCAAAAGGCAACACAATGTAAACATAAAGAATTTTAGCTTAAATTTAGTGGTGGTTCAGTGTCATATTCTTAATTATCAAATACTTATTCCCCAGAGATTTGTGTACGTTTTAGATTAATATGCTTCCCTGGTTGATCTGGTTCTGTTTTCATTCAGATTTTCAGTTTTCTCATGACCTTTGATGGAAGCAGAGATGAGCCATGAATTCCTAGCCACTGAAATCTCTGTAACATTGGGAGGGTTTGTACAGAAGCTGATAACTTATTCATGGAGCTAAGAATACATTTATGTTTATATCGACAAGTGCATGAGTTGTACTCCAAGAATGGTGACTGTGAAGCAAAATTGCTTGCCTTGCATGGGCGGTGAGGTACCCTGCTGGATCCTTAACACTGTCCTCCTGGCTGCCAACCACTATTTTGAGCAATGTTTGTTAGCATAGTGGCACATCAGTAATATTGTACCTGCTGACAGTAGAGAGAATTGTCATATGGAGAAACTAGCTAAACTTGCAATTTGTAATGTATAAACCTTTGTAAATAATTGGTGTACCAGTGGGAATTATATTTGCTTAGGAACATAATAATTTGGATTATTGGCACAAGTACAAACTTTTGGTAATGTTGCTTTTGCTGTGAGTTGGAAACATTTAATTTTATACTTACTCTCTTGCATTTGCTGCCACTTTGTAACAATTTGTAACAACCAGTAAAAGAAAAGTTTTAAGCAATACGTCAAGAAATGTTTTACCTTTCTTGTAATAAGCTTTTTATGCTGCAGCACAACACATGCTCTTTTCAGGTGTTATTTAGCTCCCAAAAGAGGTTTGTGAAATTAAAAAGGATAATTTTGCAAAACACATCAATGAAAGTAATGCAGGCAGCATATTGTAGGTCAGTTTCTGACAGCTGAGTGAGCAGTGCAAACTGCAAGGAGAATTAGGAAGTTCTGGTGGTGGAGAAGAAATAAGAATAGTTAGTTGAGATAGATTAAAGTTGGTACATGATTCACAAACAGTAGGCTGGGAAAAGCTTTACGAAGTTAAGAAGCTTTCAGCAAATGTCTTAATATTAGAAGAGATAGTGTTCAAAGAGCCTTGTAGAAAAATCGTGACAAAATATGCACTTCTATATAACTGTAAACATGACAGGTATCTTTTGAAATGTTGTAATCTATAACTGAAAAATGGATCGCTATATTGCCTGGTTTGTTCAGGGTACTGTTTCAGGCAATTATATCTTGATGAAATTAAGGTAATTAACAGAAAATTGTAACAAGGATGAAAAATTCAGGAATATGACTGAGAAAGTAAATGAAAATCATGCTGAAGCTCCTGAGAAAGAAGACCAGAGTAAAGCTATGGACTGAATCTATAGCCAAACACAATGGGTACAACAAACACAAAGTATGTATGGCAGACAGGAATTTCACAAGATACCGCAGGATGAGGATGAAAATGCTGCCACATGATATTTTTTGATTTGTGAAAGTACAAGTACAGAGCAAAACAGATGAAGAATGTGAAAATATTGGAACCTGGGTCCAGCAGAGAAAAACATAGTAGTTTTGTAGTAGAAGATAGTCGTTGGACTAGAAAAGCAGAGTGATTGTGGCATCAGAAATCATTACACTGAGGACTTCCTTATTTTCAGGAGGCAAGTGGTGATTCACAAGGATGAGATAGCATATATGTGACATGGAAGCAGTTCAAAACAGTAAAAGTAAATGACTTGTCAAGCTCAGATTAGCATCAGATTCCATGACAAGTCAGTGGCATGCAAGCAAACAGGAAACTGAATGCCAAAGACACAGTAGGGCATCCATGACTATGCTACACTACAAAGCCTTCCTCAGCAGTGGGCAAGAAAAGAAAGCAGAATTGCAAGTGAAACCAGGCCAATTAGAAATGCGTGATGGCTTCCTTCTACTGAAGCAGTAGCTAGGAGTGGTGCTCAGTCCTAGCAGAGCAGTTGAACAGAGACACCTCTGAAATGAAGATAGTGTCTGTGACTGAAAATCAAGGATAGAGTTTCTGCCAAACAAGAGGAGAAAATAGCTGATGTCGGAAGCCATTGCTCATACCCCTGAATGCCAAGGTAGCCAAACACTCGCCTGCGAATTGTTCTGGGCTGTCCCTATAGAGGGGCTATGACTCACTGGGACTTTTGGGAAGCATTATCAGACAGTGACACTGTGAGCACCACAAATCAGGCAGACACGCAAATTGGCAGGCAAGCTGTTCCAGATAATCAACTCTAGTATTCTTACAGGGAGCTTGTCTGTGAATAGGAATTTGGGTATATTGGAAGATCAGCTTGCCATGACCACTCAATCAGTTAAGGAACTATTAATACTGTTAATGGTCCTCCTCAAGGAAGCTTCAAAAAGCTGAGAAACTACATTGCAATCAGTTCATCAAATACTCTCTTGGAAGTTCTTGTGAGTAGCACTATAGGGAAAGCTCTGTGTGAAAAAGAAAGAGAGAATTCTGTCTCTGGCAACTGAAGGTGATTGCCAAAGAGAAGAAAAATGTCTGAAGCTGGGTATCCTCAGGAAACTATTATTACTTCTGAAAGTGGTATAGAAGAAAAGCTTATATGTTGAACAGGTAAATCTTAGTTAATTTTAGACAACTTTAGGTAGTTGCACGTATTAAATTTACCTGCTCCGGATAGAAGAGTCACAGGCAAAATATGTGAAAATGTGGTGAAATATTCAAGTTTGGTGAAAATCTTACTCTGCTGAAAACCACAGACTATCTGGTGATGAGAAACTTACAGGAAGCAGTGAATGATTAAAAAAATCCCAACTGAACAAAAAAAAAAGAAAACCAAACAAAAAAACCCACAACAAAAATATCCCAATTTTGTGTACTCAGGAACACTAGCATGTGGACATGTTATTTTCACAAGAAAACATTTGATTTTAAAGTAAACAAAAATACATACATGTTATTTTGTAAAACAGAAGGGCAGGACAAAGCAGATCTCTCTGACCCAGAGGAAAAGATCCATGTTCTCATTCATTATAAGATTTGTAACTTTTATTTTTATAAGTAAAGTGATGATTGATACTTAAAGATCATATAATAGAATATTAAAGAAGATTATGGTTTTTGTGATTAATTTGGCAACCTCAAATATGACTGAAGAGACAATATAATAGATAGTTCCATAATGAAGGACTCAGCAGGATATGTATGGGGGGATTAATATCTAGAATCTTGGTAGATGTGAAGTGTTCAATGAGAAAATATTGTATCCCTAAAGGAAGAAGTATTACCTGGATGCCTAACTGCCTTGTTCTCGTCTAATGCTTAAACACTGACCATTTGCCTTTGCCTGTTTTCCTTTGATCCCAATTTATCTTCAATTTCGGAAAATCCTCCCATATCACTTGCTCATGGTCCTGCTTCTTCCTGTGCCCTATAAAATCCAGGTCTGCCCCCCCCCCCCCCCCCCCCTTTTCTTTATTTACTTTTTCTTTCTGCTTAAATTGAATTATCTTCTCTTTCTCACTGAGGCTTAGCTAAGCTCCACCCTGCTTTCTCTCTGTGTTTTGCAATAGCCTGAGGCTTCTCTCTTGTACTCTCTTCTAGATGCAAATCCTTTAGCTCTTCTTTTTTCTTCTTTGCAGTATTTGTCTTTCCTCTTGTTCCCTTTCTTCATCAGGGTTTATTTCCCATATGCCCAGTGTTCTACATCAGAGTTGTTTTCAGAAATGCATGTCACGTGTTTTATGCCTTCTGTTTGGTCTTCTCTAGTTCCTTTTATCTAGGGCTTTTGAGCTCCTGCTTATAATATATCAAATTTCTTTTCTGCAGTGACTGAGCTGGAAAGGATAATTTTCAGGGGCTGGTAAATCTGTTTTTCCTCTTTGAATATTACTCAGGGGTTTGGAAACTTTGTGGACATGCACTCTGTTAAGAGCCTCTGCAAATAAAATAAAGGAGTTTCCATCCTTTAACTAGTATTGGAATGAGGTGGGAATTTGTTAAAATTTACTGGGGAGGGAAAGAAGTCAAAGATTTAAATCATATGAAGATAAGTTGTCATATTGAACTGTTTTTTGTGTTCCTTAACTCCAGCTAGCTCGCCTTCACCTTCCCCATGATGATTCTGAGAGCTCATGAAGACACATATTTCCTTTCTCTGGCCCAGTCCAGTAGCTCTAAAGAAACAGGTTGCATTATAGTAAATACGTATTTGGGAGAACTAAGCCTGTGCTAACAAGCAGTTAGGACATCCTGAATGATGAAGAATACTTGACTCTATGTCAGGGAAAAGTTCCCTTGTGTTTTACCTAATATTTTGGCTATGGAGAAGGTCAGAGAATAAAGTTACACAGGCAATGATAAAACAATTCCTGGGTGTTTTGTCTGTTGAAGCTTACTTTGAAATAGGCTCAAAAATGTAGAGGAGCTGGTATATGTAGGATATTGTGGGAGGTACTGTTTGACATCTGCTGAGAGAATATTATGCTTCTCCTCTAGGTTTTGTGAATGACATTCTGCTTATGGAGGCGGGACTGAGAGATATACTTTTAACAGTTGCTACTGATAAACCTGAAGACCTAGTGAGAGGGTAAAAGTCCATAACTCAGGTTGTCACATCCCCGTAGAGGATAATTGTCTCCTGCAGCTCAGTATGATTGTGCATTTCTTCCTTGCAGCTACCCCAGATGTAGAACCTTCAGTCTTTCTGTTCCTTCAGACATGTTCATGTTGGAGTTTCACAAGCATTTGAACTAGTTTTGGCTGCTGTTGAAAAAGGCAGTTCTACCTTTACTCTTCTTCCACTTCCCAACCACTCATTCCTGCCTTCCTTATGCTGTTACTGCTCTTTGTGCACTCACTGGATTAGGTGAAGGAACTGATCAGGCTGAAAGTTAATTTTTCATTCTGCTTTTAAAAAAAAAAAAAAAGTCATATTTTTTTCTGCTTAATTTTCAGTTGATCAATTTATTGTTCCAGCTCAGTGCATGCCTCAGGCTGGCAACAGAGGGTAGGAAGGAGAACAAAGCCCCTTGCTGTTTGTTTTGTTTGTTTGTTTGGAAGGGATGGGGATAGTGTGGAGGGGAACTCATTTTCAGGCAAATTTAGAATAATTTTGACATTTCACCATCTTCTTTGCTCATGGTGAAAGTGGCAGCTTAGTACTGCAGACCGCTGCAGACAGTTGTGTTTGACACCGCTGTGATATGTGCAATGCGCTATAGCCAGAAGTTCTGATTGCTTCAGACAGCTTGTTAGAAGTAATTGCCAGTAGGATTTCTGGGCCTACCCCAATCAAAGTCAAAGGAAAAGCACCAAAATGATTCTGCTGGAAAATGATACCCTTGTCATGCATAGCTGTTATCGGTGTCTCAAGTAATCAAGTAATATAGTAGCACCAAACCCAATATAAAATAACATTAATAACAGAAATGTCTGAAGCTTGTAGATAACGTTTTTCCTATCCTTAGCATTCTGAATACAGAGATAAGCCACAATATTATTGAATAACTACTGCAGGTCCATAACTACTGAAGAGACTTCAGCTATGATTCAGTATATAGTATTATCTGTGAGTTAAGGTTAATGAATTTACTGTCATATGCGATATGTGGCTTCCCTTATGTATGTTTAGTAAATGCCACCTGTCTCCAAGAGCTACTAGTATATGAAAAAGATGTAGTGACACACAATAACTGTAAAACAAGCACAAGTTGGTTTTGTTTTGTTTTGTTTTTTTTTTTTTTTAACATGGATACACATGAATGTAGCACAATGAGTAAATGCAATGTATAATATTTAATGTGAATCATGTTTAAATTCCTATGTCCTTTCTCCTTGCAGCTTTTGAGTGGAACATCCTTCCATACATGAGAATTTCAAAACATCCTTCTATTATTGACCTTAGTTTCTACATTCCCTCTCCTAAGAGTGGCTCCTCTGAATTAACAAAAATGGCTTTGGAGAGCTAACTCTTCCTAAAGAAAGGACGCTGTGAAACTGGTCCTGCAAATTACCGTTGATCCTGTGAAATGTTGACATACACATAATCTTCTTTTGTTGTTCCTGGAGAGGCAGGTGTTGTCTTCTTTTAGTGAAGTTGCTGAAAATGCGTTTAATGCATTTTCTTCGGTTCTAATCCAGAGAAGCAGTGTTTATTAACATAGTTAGCCTAAGTGTCGAACCATGTTTGCATATTCTGCCTTAAAACGCGTAATGTAAAATTTGATTTCCAATTGTTCCTGAATGTGTTTAGGCAAAAAAGGCTAAAGCAAAAAGTAAATTAAATGATCATACTTCTGCCAGTTTGTGATTACAAAATGTGAATTTGAAGCAGCTGGTTTATTTGTGAACAGGTTTTGAGTATCACTCTCCAGCAATGTGTTTTAAATAATGTTCACTTTCTGCTAACCTGTTATACTCACAGCAAGGTTTCACCACTGTGGTGGGCATGCAGTGGAAATCATTTAACCAAGTCATAGGTAAGTAAGCAACTTAGAGAAATGGAGATATGTAGACTTCTTGAAATCTCCTTATTACTTGTGGTCCCCTCTGTAGCCTATTCAGCTGTTTGAGGCCAGCAGCAGTGCTGTACCTGCCATGCTGTTGAGACAAATTCTTTGGACCACTTCTTCTGTTACTGGTGTGTGGCACTGAAAGCTTATTCACATGGGAAAGCCAAGTCTGGCTGCCTTTACCATTACATATGTTGATGTTTTACCCTGTTCTTATTATTTCCTTCTGTGGACACAGCAGTGCCAAATGTGACTTGGAAAATGATACTGGCTACTGGGAGAAGATGGATTGGAATTTGATCCTGCTCAGTCTTGCGTGTCTGGTGTTTTCCATGGCACATCCCATAGGGCTTTTAAACAAAGGCATCAGTGGGCACTAAGTTGGGTAGGAAAATTGTGTGTCAGGGTTTTACTGGATATCTGCAGAGCTTACAGGTTTGTAGACACTATCTCTGTAATTTATTGTCTTAATCCACTATGTACAAGTGACAAAATGTTCCCCAGTTTGATACATTTCAGCAGTTGCACAGAGACTGAACAAACAAACCCAGTGTACTATAGTGGCCTCGAGCGTGATTTTTCCTCTGTGTCAATGGCTTCTGATTAAAAAAAAGTTGAGTATTGGGTGAAAGACAGTGTCATGTCTTCTTTAGGAAATATTGATAGATTTTGTGGAAGGAAACCCAAATATTATGCTGCCCATAAGAAGTGGAACAGAGTGCAGTCTTTCAACTTGCGTTTGTAAGTCTCACCTTCCCGGTGAGCCTCTGCCACTTCTGCCTTATTGGTAGAATGTGCCCTTACTGGTACTGCAGAGGGCACAAGCTAAGCAGCTGCAGGGCTGCATTTGGCTTCTGCTCCATGGAAACCTATCATCTCTTCTGATTGTACTTTGCCTTCCAAGATAAGGGATGTTTAGACAGGAAGGGAGATTGGCAGCTCAGTTCATTCTGATATTTGACTTGTAAGGGGTAACTTTAACCGCGGACGTCAGGCACGATGCTTCCGTCTTCTCCCTCTCCTGGTACGCTTTTAAGGGGAAACCTACCCCACTCAAGACGGCTGACTGGGAACAGTTCTAGCCCTTGGACTGCTTTGTTAGCTGCTCTCAGTATGTATAGCCTGTGTTGGATAAGGAATCCAAATGGCATAGAAGACTTCTTTTTGTGTTTTGAGATATCCAGTTTTTACAGGTACTAAATTAATGTGAGAGACCAAAAATAGTGGTAGAATTTCAGCTGAGTTGCAACTCAGGAATTGTTGCAACTCAGATATGTTGTATTGATATCGAAGATAGATGAGAGAGCGCCATTTGGAGAACAGGATTTGTTCAAACACTTTAATTAGTATTATGTAGCTTCTTTATTAGTTATCACAGTTACAAAGTTTAATTTGTAGGATCCAGCTAATTATGTAATGCTGTGGTACAAAGTAATAATTAATAGCTTATTTGATAGACGTAGAGTTACAGAATGAGAGAAATTGCTTAACTCTTATAAAATGGGACAAAATATCTCAACCCTCATTTTCTAAGGAGCAGAAATCAACAAAGGCAACTTGGCAAAGGCAAGCCACTGAAGTGCAGTCTGGTATTGGTGTACAGCAATGCCTTAGCTCACTTTAGCAGAACGATGTTTAAAATGCTTCAGTCACAAATTGTCCTGGAAAAAAAAGTACATGTTGTCTCACTTTTTGGGAGAATGAAACCCTGAACATGAGGTTTTTATGGCAATGGGGAATAGGCTAGTTGAAACAGAAGTATGAGACAGATTCTGTATTCTTTTTTCCATGCAAGTATTCGTCTACCAGAGGGATTAATTAGGCTTTTAATCTACACCCTGTTTTGTCACTGAGAGTGAGTACCCTGTAGAGACAATGTGCTTTCTTTGTTGCTTTTCTCTGCCCCCTTAAAAATAGTTTAGGCTTTGGGGACCACAAGCTGACAAATGGTGCTATATGCCTACACAAAGTATTTTTCTCTTTCTGTTGTTAAAAAATGTAAAGTCCAACCATGGAAAACTTACACCTTAAGAACCTGCATTAAGATATCCAGCAGTTAAGCTTGATCAGCAACAGCAGAAAGAAATGACTTATTGTCTTGAATGAATGACATAATTTGCTGTAGTTCTCATAGTCATCATGTAGCTGTGAAGTGCTTTGATTTTTTTAGACCTGTGACTTGGTTGGCACCAGACTCCAGGTCTTATTCTGAGGGATCTCAGATGCAGTACAAAACTGTGAACATCATGTATAGAGCTTCTATACTGTGGTGTTTTGCTGTGCTGACTGGCTCTTTAGCTGGGCTGGACTTCTTTCCTGACCTCTCATTCCTTTCTGTTCTTCTTGAACCTCTTGCCCTTTTTCTTTTCCTACTGTGAGAATGCACTGAATGTGGAGTTGCAGGGAAGGGTACCTCCTGGGGGGGAACCCAGGAAGAGCCCCTCTGCTGTTCTGGCACTCCAATCCTCTATTGTGCAGGTGAGCTAAATGTGGATACAGCAATGGAAGAGGAGGAAACCTGAGTGAGCAAGTCTGATGGCTGATACCTGTGATTTGATACATATGTTTCTCAGAAAACACCCTTTATATTCCCTGTAGACTGTACTCCTATGAAGCCTTAAGGGTGTATGGAAATCCCACTGATTCCAAGTGCAGAATCCACATGAAATACTGTATGTAAGCAATGCTTTACAGGCCTAGGTTTCACAGAACAGGTGCTACTGTTTTCTGGCTTGGGTGCAGAGAACAGATTTCATGTACACTTATGTGCTTAAGTGCTTTTCTTTTTGTCAGTTGTACTTCAAAATACTGGTATTTTTATGGGAATTGAAAGAAACTGCATGCTTAAGGTGAGCCCATATTGATATCTAATCTTGATGTATCAGTTATGTTTCCTTCGTGTTTTACAACTGAAATGCTGTTATTCTGCTAGTGCTAAATCTTACTGCTACTGAGTATTGCAATAGAGAGTCAAAATTCTGTAGGATACATTTCAGATAAGTGCACTTTCTTTTGTATTTGAAGAAATGTGCTGAAAATAGATATTGAACAATCCAGTAAAATTAGTGGTTACACGTCATGTAAAAATTATCTAGATGCAACTTGATCAGAGAAGTCACTAAGAAGATCAAGCTTTTTTTCCTTCAAGCAAATTCAGAGAAAAGATACTTTGAAAAAATATAATGGTTGCACAGTGCTAGGTCTTCAGGGAAAATGGCCACATGCTTGTTATAACCAGCGTTTCTGTGAGTGTGCTTTTTTGCCTGAAGACTACTTCTTGCTAACAAGAAATGTCAGTGAAAATGATGTAAATTGACAAGATGCAGCAGTGTACCCTGTAGTTTACTGAGATGATGATTAGGATAATACATCTTCATGTTTCGTTGTGAGCCACGATAGAGTGAAATATTACTGTCTGGATTAATGGTGACTGCAGATGTGTTTAAAACTCAGTCTTACAAAATCCTCAACTCTGTTTGGCTTCTTAGTGCCATCAAAAATGACTGTGCTATCAGATTTGGAGATCTGGTTAATGGGGATTCGTGGGCTTGACTGTGCCTTGTTTTGTCTTAAAGCTCTTGCTGCTGAATTCCTGATAGTTCCACAAATATTCCAGGGGATGTAGACATGGTCAACCCAGAAGGATTTGCTTGTCCAAAGAGTGGCCAAGGTTAGTCAGAGGAAGAGCTTTTGAGCTGTAAACAGTCACTGGTAAAACAGGTTGGCTCTGTATGTGGACAAGGGCTCATGGCAGAATGGTAAATTAACTGTTTTTATGAGTTTGAATTCTGGTCTTTGTGCTCCAACTACAAAGCCGTGTGCCTTATTTTAGGGCTGTTGCTCAACTTTTGGGCTGGATACCAGTTTAGGACCTGGTGAAGTAGTCAAGCAGTCAGTGCAGTTTTTTACAAGTAATAAGGGTTTTGAACACTAAGGTCACTGTCTTGTGGGAAAGGAATATTCTCTTTCTTCTTTCAGAATTGCTTTGCTATAATTCTCAAACCAGTCATGAGTAACACACCTTTAGTCTTGTATTCTGATGAATAGGCTTGCAAACAAGTTCACCTCTGGCTATCTCATCTTGCTTTCCTGGAAAGAGAAGTATGGTCCTGTAGGAAGAGATTGGAATTCTTCTCTCCTTTGTCAGAGGTTGACTGTTTTCTTTTCAGCTAGTTACTTTCATCTGTGAATAGGCAAGCTGTTATTTGTCTAACCAGGATTTTGTGCTCTTCATTTAACTTTGCAATACATTTTATGCTTTGAAATCTGTGGACAGCATCCTTTCTTAAATCCCACAACGTTGTGAACTGTTAACATATTGTACCTAGCATTGTGTAATACAGTGTGAGTTTCAGGTAGCACTGTGCAGTGAAAAACATGGATGGCTTACAATTCAGCCTATTTTTATTTTGGTTCTTTATCTTGGCATCAGCAACAATCTTTTACAATTTTTTTTTAGGGATGGCTAGTAAATATATTCTTGAGAAGCTTCTTTCATTTCTGTAAGAGTGGACAGAAACCCCAGTAGATCAGTTCTAACTCTAATAGCTAGGATACTAACCGGTTTACTTTTCTGTGTAGCTATAGATGTGTGATTAAAGCTGGGTAGACTAATCTTTTGTAAAATAAGAAGAATTAAAAAAAAATTAATGTCTGCTGGAAGCAGACATTTGAGGACAAGTGTTCTTTGCAGTCTTTAAACTCTATAAGGTGAAATTCATTGAACTGGATTACAGGATATACAGCAATGTAAATCCAGTATATTTTTTCAAGCTCTGCCAAAAAAGTTGTGTATGTTTAGGTTGTGTTGTACCCTTGCTGTGTTATTAAAGCCTTTAATAAACAGATCTTGCTGCTGAAACACTTCGAAGACAACTTCAGGAAACCCTTTGTGCTCTTTATCCATGAAGTCTTAGTTCACAGAAGTTATAGAAAGACAAAAGAGGGAAGGAGTAGCATTGTGAGGAATAAAGAAAACGAACACTCGAATTAGTCGTAGTAGCTTGATGAGAGTATTATCATACTGTTATATGAAACATGAAAGAGCCAAGGGTACTTTTGAAAATTGGATAATATATGCTCCTGAATAGAAATAAGGAAATAAAATAAGGGGAGAAAAGCTGCGTACAATTACAGGCTTGTTTAGAAATGTGAGGCTTTTTCTATAGAGCGACTCATTTTTGCCCCCCTGTGGACAGAAAATGTATGGCATGATTTTTTTTTTCCTTCAAACCAGTGGGAGAGGCTGAAATCGATGAAAATAAGTTAACACAAATCCATAGTCTTTGTAGCATTTTAAACAGTTAAAATTTACAATGGCAAAAAAAGGAAATAAATCTGAGATCAGCGTTTTGCTGTTCTCAGTAACCACTTCAGAGAAGCTCTCCTACCAGTCCAATACTGAGGGCAATTAATTCCCTGCTCTGTTCTTTGCAAGCATGTGGTAGAACTGTCCTTGGAGGTACAGGCTAAATGCTGATACATACCATCTTTTCTCTCTTCTTGTTCCTTCTTTTCCTACCTCCCTTTAAAAAAAAACCCACAATCAAGTAGTACCACCCCACTTCCCTCCCAAGAAAACCTCCAAACCAACCTCTTCTCCCCCCAGACTTCACAGCCTATAAAATGGAGTAGGAATGATTTGTTGAGTACGGGGGTTTTTTGCCATGCCTGGCTTACTGTGCTGACTGGGGACCGGATGTGAGCAGCCTGTATCCTACTATGCTGTGTATTAACTAGAGGTTTCACTGAGCAGGGGAAACAAGCTACCTGTTTGAAAAAGTAACTCTTTATTTGCTCTTTACTGAAAAGTAGCCCAGTAACAAATTAACCGTGAACAGCATTGTACCAGTGAGGGTGTTATTCCCCTGAGCCAGTGCTGACCACAAATGTGTGTAACAGCTCCTGCTGTGCACGTCCTGCCTTCAACAAAGAGCTGGGAAGGTCAGAGCTTGGCTCCATGGCTGGTAAGGTACATGGCTTTTTCATGGCTGGGTTATGGTCCCTGCCTTGCGCACATGTGTTTTTCTGAGTTGGCTGCTGTTGAATGGGTGCAGACTTCCCTCTAGTCACCCATAATGCTCCTGCACTGCAGTTCATTTGTTTTATAACAGTAGTATTTTTCATCTTCTCCAGTTATCTGCAGGGCATTCAAGTTGATGTTTGCACATGAAAAACAGACTTACTCTGAGGCAGTCTTGTTTGTCTGTCTAGCTTTGTGGGCATGATAAAAAATACGAAGGGGGTGATTGGGCTTGAGGTTCACAAATCTTAAAGCATTATGTATTGTAAACACATTTCTGTCTTGGCACTGGTGACCTCATTGCTTGTACCTTCTGCCCAGACCCCGGCCACAGAAACAACAAAAATTTCTGGATTCATGATACTGCCCATTCTGATCCAGTTGTTGGATTGCTGTCCTGTTACAGAGTTGATTCTCAAACTGACAGGGAAGTGTTGGTTACAAATCCTGTCCTGACAGATGTCTCTGTTGTTGTTTGTTTTTTTTTTCTCAGTAGACAGGATCCCAGTTTTGCATCTTGCCTAAAAGCAAGGGGATCTTGGATAAAGAAGGGAAGATGAATCCTCTTTTTCTTAGTTTTTCTGAAGTGTGGAGGAAATACTAGAAAAATCGGGGAGAATGGAGTAGTCATTCTGATGGAAATGTTATGTTTCTTATTCTGATATAATTCCCATTTATTCGTTTATAAACATTTTGGGAATACCAACATTTGGGCGGATGCCATTTGAGGCACACTTTTTTAGCCCAATCTGAATGATGAGAAAAAAGTGCTTTCTATGATTGTTTTGGTTTTAGACCATTTGTCTGTATTGATTCACTTAAACTATTTGACTCCATCAGCGTGCTTGAAGGGAAGAACACTGCTCAATTGACATTAGGGTATCTCCAGTTAAAGCTGTATCCAACTTGTCTCAATCTGTTAAATTTAATGTTTGTATGTGTTGATGATTATACCCATTCTTGCAGTTTTGGGTAGGTATTTGATACTTCACCATAATTATTAAGTAAATTCTTACAGTAAACCAAAGATTGATAAAGTTATATCCATGCAGTGTTTAAATTTTGACCGCTGCTATTGCTGTATCACAACAACTATGTCAGTATCTCTTGAAACGTAATGCTGCTGGCCATTATTTTGGGGTTTGCTTTGTGCTTCCTTCTTGTGGATTATTAATTCCCATGAAAACAGTATGGCAGAGCACTGAAACATGCTTTGTAATGAATGCAAATGTCTTGGGATGATGACCTATGGTTAATAGGGAGAAAGAAAAACCGTAGTTCTGGACCAATCTACATATGAAAAATGAAAAAATGTGTTGTGGCAAGTGGCACTTACGCTTCAACTTTCTTGTGCATATTTTTAACTCTTACAATACAAAGAGGGATGGTGGTGAGAATAATACTTTTACCACTCTGTTCCAGCAAAAGTTGTAGTAATGAATTAATGGTTACAAAATGCAGCTTTGTTTGTAGTCCCAACCAGAACAAAAAATGTTGGATGACACATGCCCATTTTGCATAGGTTATTTAGATCAACCAGGAGCACAGGATTTCACTGCCACAAGCAATTTGGTAACTGGGAGGCTGAGGTGGAATTGCTGTTGCATTTCTTATCCTACAAAATCAGAGCTCAAAGAGGAATGTCTTCTTTAGCCCTCTGGGACCCTGGAGCTTAAGCCCTAAGCAGTCAGTCATAGCTGGTAGAGCTGGCTTGCAAGCAGCTTGAGGAGAGTTAGCAAAATTCCTGGGTAAAAAAAACCAACCAAACCAACCATACTTCAAGAGGTGACTATCAGAAAATATTCCAGTGGGATCAAGGAGTACCTTCCACAAAGGCAACCAGAAAAAATTAAAATGGAGGCACCAGTGGCTGTGCACCTGAAACACTTGTAACTGTTTCATTACACAGAACTCAAAGTATTGAATAGTATTCTCATGCAGTGTCTCACACAAAAACCTGCATAAACCAGTGTTCATAAAAATTCAGAAGCAGAATGGTAAGGTAATATATGTACTACAGAATGGTATGAATGGTATTATGTATTATACCAAAGTAGATTTTAGTGTGCAAACACAACTATTTGGTATTGGTGGCATTTTGGTATCTAAAGCCACAAGTGGTTTTTATCCAGCCTACTGGAAGGCTGGCTATTAGAGCGCATACACACTCATAGCGTCTCATCATCCTTTGAGTTAAAACAGCTACCTAATAAGCATGGATGTTGTTCTCCTTCCAATGTCACATCATCCCAGAATGACTGTCAGATTTATTTCACTTGTCAAACTATTGTTCAGGCAGTTTCTTATTTGTATTATGCTTTGTTCCTGTCCAGTCATTTCAGATTCTGCAGCTGCTCCTCTCTGGTGAAGATACATCAGCAGAGATTTTTGTAGCATGCAATCTGATGTCTGTGCTCTGTGTAGCCAACAGTCATATTTATCAAAAAAGATTATTTTCTAATATTAGTAAAGTTCTGTGTGACCTATTACAGAAAAAAAGAAAAAAAGAAAGAATATCAGCATGCAGAAACCTGTTAGCAGTTGAAATATCTGATGTGGGCTAGAGGTGATGAGTGATAGCATCATTTTAAGAAAATCTGTGCACAACAGTTTTGTTCCCTGGAGCAATCTGTAACAATGAGATGCCTTTAGCTGTTATGTCTGGTTACCTGTAGCTGAAGTTAATAAATAGCTCATAGAAACAAGAAAACATAATGATGTAGAAATGCTGAAGTTCTAAACTATGGTAATACGTTTCTTTTTAGCTGATCTTTTAGTCTGAATAGTTTATTTTGTAATTGATTGCCCTGTTATAAATGTCAGTGCTTTTTCTTTTTTCCTGAGGAAAGGGATATTGCCGAGGGATTAAATCTACTTATTTGCAAGGACTTTTCTTTTTCAAACATACTGACCCTTATTGTCCAAAATAAAAATTTTTTCATGATCAGCATTCAGACTTATGTGTGATGGCCTCTTAACTCAATCTATAAAATAGTTATATATGCTTTAGATATCCAATATGTTCTTAAAAGTTCTGTTTATTTTTTCTATGATCGAGTCTCATGAATCCCAAGTAGAGCAAAGCAATAGGTTTAAAACATGCTGATTTTTTGTCTTGAGATACTTTCAGAGAAAGTGAGTCTTTAGAAATGGACACAAGTTTTTCTTTCATCTGTCTTGCATTATTTCCGCAGTTTATCCCGATTTTAATGCAATCAGCTGTGACACAGCCTGCTTTGCAAACAGAGGTGGAGGATAGAAATCTAAATCTTAAATTTTAAGTCCTAGAAGGAAAGGCAAAGCCCATGATAGCATTCCATCATCCATTTTGTAGCTTTTTTCCTTTCCTCAGCTTAGCCTGTGACCTTTCTGTTTGGAAAGGAATGAACAAATTCAGCTGCATTTCTCTGCTGTTTATGAGTTGCCCTTAGGTGCCATGCATACTTCCCCCTTCCCCTCTCTTTTGAAAAAGATCAGAATAGATTTCTTTGTAAACTCTGGTGATAGGGTTTCAGGTGCTTATTCTACTAAAAATCTCTGAAACATCTTCTGGTTGCTATTGTAAGCTCATAATGCTTTTCTTGAGAGTCAGGGGTGTGAAATGACAGTTTTGTTTTAATCCTGCTCAATATAAAGTTGAACATATTTATGGTTATAAATATCAAGTGACGACATTCGTGAAAATTCTCCAAAATGAATGTGAAGATGTGTTATCAGCCTCTTTCTGTCATTTTTAGATAAAGGTTCTAAAAATGTGGTGCAACTATTGTGGTTGTAGAAGTGATTCCACTTCCCCTGGACTTTTCTGTGTCGTTTCTCATGTTCTACAAGCTATCTTGTAACTAATATTGGGGCTGATTATCTGTGTTTTCCTTTTGTTTTTCTGGGGGTTTCTACTTTCAATGTTTGATTGTGCTTGCAGTGGCTTACTTTGGGAACAGAACATCAAATACTACAGGTTTTTATTTTGTTTTAATCAAATGCTTTGTTTTCTATGAGGAGGAAACTTTAATTATAGATATATAACTTAAGGAGTTTAAATGTTTTGCCTTCCAGTTATGCTTATGGCTTAGATCCTTATTCATCAAGGGTGCTGCTTGGAAGGCAGATGAATAGACTTCACTCTTGAATGAATCTAGTGTTAATTCCTCTTGCCACCTGCCCCCTCAAACATTTGGCTCCAACACTACAGCAAAGCCCAGGAGGCCACAGACCAGCCCTTATGGCTGTCTTCTGAAGGCAGAAACCATGTCACTAACATCTTGTGAACCTGATGATTGAGCTCAGCTTTCCTCTCTGACACTTTAAAGAAAAAAGAAAGCTTTCATTGCAGCATAGCCAGCCTTTAAAAAAAAACTAAAGCAGTGGAAACTGACTTTCTACATTTTTTTGTAGATGAATATGAATCATTTCTGTCTTGCTTCTTAACAGCTCTTGACAATATTTGTATTTAACAGTGTTTTCCATATTTCAGTCGAAGTTCCTTGTTTTCTCACAATTTCTTTTAGCTGTGCTCATTCAAATGTTGATTATTCCTTATTGGTTGTTTATCTGCAATATTGATCAGCTGCTTTCATTTCTACTGCTTTGTAGGAAGATGTATTAAATGAAGTTGAACATGATAAAAATAGTTGTTTTCAACTATGCCATTTTCTAAAACTAGCTTCCAGGTTTTTCTCAGTTCACTTTTTCTCTCTCCTAATCTGTATTTAAAAGGTGTTCTATAACTTTTAAGAAGAGAAATTTCTGATAGGCTTTCCATACATTATAAACACGGGTAGTGAGTTTTATACTGCCCCTTTAACAATTAAAAAAAAATAATCAGGAATAATTTGCAAGCTTAGATTGCTACATGCAATTAACATTCAGACACCTATTCACATCCAGGAAAAGTTAAAAAATAAAAACTAGATAAAACCTGCTAATTGGGCTCTCTCTTTGCATTGCCAGATGCTTTTCTCAATAGCTTTTCCATCAAAAGCCAATGACATTTCTGTGAAAAAACACCCACACGTAATGGATATATGCCTTAATAACCAGGTGTTTACAGGTTAGTGAGGCTTGTCATATAATCTCAGTGGATTGCTAGTTTCCTCACTTATTAACACCCTCTTGTCTGAAGAATTTTATAGACCACATTAACTATTAAATGCTGCTGGAAAAAGGCAGTTTGCTATACTTGACAAACATAATAATTCTAGATATGAATAATTTTCACAGAACTTTGAAAATGTTCACACTTGACATCTTGCCATTAATTGTTCTTTATGTATGCTGGTTTTAAAAACAAAACTTGGAGTCAAAGTGTTAGTTGGTTTTTTAGCTCATTCTCTATAGAAGTTAACAGTGAAAGTTTATCCTTTTTTTATGTAGTTCAAACCAAACACACTGAATATTGCTATTTATTGTATCTACCTGATAAATTCTCTTACAGGCTCCCATGCCTTCAGATAGGGCTGGTACACTATAGATGTATCTCCAAACACTTACCTGTATAAATGGTGGAAAGTAACATGATTGAGTGCAGCAGTCTGGCAAACTCACAGGGTGAATTATTAAAGCAAATGTTAACCAGGTTAAGGACCAAACAAATAAAAAATACTAGCATCATAACAATGGGTTGGGTCTTCTATCAGAAAGAACCCCACAGACAATACTCAGCTTTCAGTTTTGGGTAGTCTACTTTTAATTGAAATGATAGTTTAGTCTCTTTCTTCTTCCTTTTCATTCCCCAAATTAACTGAGCATCTTTCCTTTTCCTCATTCATCCCTGCTTCCTAGGGCTCTTTTGCACCCTTTAGGTACTTCATTTGCACAGATTGTGATCTTAGGAGCTCTCTTTCTTTTTTGGAAGTATGTTAGAGTCACAGAATAGTTTGGGTTGGAAGGGACCTTTAAAGGTCATTTAGTTCAACTCCTAATGCAATGAGCATCTTCAAGTAGACCAGGTTGCACAGAGCCCCACCCAGTCTGGCCTTGAATGTTTCCAGGGATGGGGCATCTACCACCTCTCTGGGCAACCTGCTCCAGTGTTTCAGCACCCTGATCATCAAAAGTTTCTTCCTTATATCTAGTCTAAATCTACTTTCTTTTAGTTTAAGACAATTATCCCATGTCCTGTCTCAACAAGCCGTACTAAAAGTCTGTCTACATCTTCCTTATAAGCCCCCTTTAAATATTGAAAGGCCACAGTAAGGTCTTGTGGTTGGTTTTGTTTAAGTGTTGCTCCTGTATTAATTCTGTCAGTGTACCTCCATTGAAAGATTAATAAAAACAGTTTGTGCATATGACCAGTTTAACCTGTTCCTTAGCTTCAAATAGGATGTGTCTCTTTCTACCTGCAGTGTGACCCCGTGCCCCTCCCTGCCCTGGGGCTGCTCTTCTAGACAGATGTTCATCTGATTAAGATGTTAGCAGAAGTTTCCCACCCCCTTTTCCTTTTAGGGAAGGATGTTGAGGCTCCTGCCTTCCCCTCTGAGTACACAAGTTTGGGAGTGCCATTTACAAGCCCTGGAGCAAAGTTGCTGGGCAGTCAATGACCTCCCCCTGCCCAGGGAGCAAACTTCCCCTTCTGCATTCTTTCAGCCTTGGGGTGTTAAGCCTGCTCTCAGCACACAGCTGCTGCCACCACCCCAAACTTCTTAGTGGTTTGGTTCTCAAATCATTTCAAGTTCCATTCTGGTAAAGGATGCACTCTCTGAACTCACCTGTTTGGTTTTCCAGACAAAGAAATGAAAAGATAAGCCTCTTGGATATCAGTCTTTTAACTCTACGCAGTTGTTGGTGTTTACTACCTGCTCTGACGGTCACTTCAGTGGAGGCAGTTTTCAGGTCTGGGGCCAAAGTCAGGCAATTGATAAAACATCAAATTTTTTAGAACAGAAAATAGTGGAGATAGTAGAAAAAAGGTCACACAACTGTTGTAAAAACAAACATGTAAACAGCAGCAGGCTACTGATTGAGCCTGGCTAATTTGGTAAGTCACACAGTGAGACCTCTGCCTTTGCAGTTGTTTAGCTGTCACTCTATATGAAATCAAGAGTGTTAAAATCATCTTGAATCTAAACGAAGGTATCTCCCTTGCTATAGAGAATGTATGTTGTCTCCCAGCTTAGTTATTTGGAGAGCTTGAATGAAAATAATTCCTCTGAATGTAAACTAAAAAAGCAGTACATACGTGGCTCAACAAAGTAATTGAAAGAGCTTAGTCACATAGTAGCATTTTATTATTTGTAGTAATTTAGGTTTAAAAACCAGAACAACTGCACCCTCTAGTGACAGACTGTACATGTACCTGAGGAGCAAGAGGTAGCTTTTGAACTGTGGTATGGCATGAGAAAATCAGAGATTTCACATTATAGAACAGGCAAGCTTTGATGGAAATAGAACATTAGGGTTTTTTTTAAATGTATTGATGAGACTCTTAAAGCATTGCCTTTGCTGTTAAGGACTTCTTAGCCTGTCACCAAATGACAGACATAGCGAATTGCTATTTGTATTGAGCATATTTGATTAGAAAGGAGCTGTCACCTTACTTGTCAATGTGTCATGTCATGCTTTTGGTTACTGCTAAAAAGAACTTCTTGTTAGGAGTATCACTAATAAAACCATGTATGTTTGAATGCTGCAGTGTGACGGTGTGTTAAGTGGCTATAAGGAACACTGATTTTTCCTGTAGGGAAACAACTCATGTTTGATTTATTTGCGTGCACTAGAAATGCACAGCTTCCTCTCTGAACTTATGTTATCTGTGAGCTTGCTGCTACTGTGCTCCTGTAGTGATAATTTCACCAAAATACTTGTAATAGGACAGGAATGAATTAAATGTAATTGCTATTAGAACTTACAGGTGAAGATTGAAAATGCATCTGTTTATATACAAAAGTAATGTTAAAAGACACAACTAAACCAAATAAAACGTTGATGACTCCATCCAAAGCAGCTTTGTTTCAGTCAATGCTCTGGCTTTAGGTGCTTAGCTAGACCCTAGGTTTTAGCCAGCCTCTTGTCTCTCATAGCTCCTTAAATTATCTTGATTTTTTTGTTGTTGTTGTTAAAAGACTACCTTTCTTGCAGCATGCTGACAGAGTGCTGATATTGCTTTGCTTGCCACCTGCTGATTCATCAGTACTGCTTCCTGCCATCCTTACTCATCTTTGCTGGTTTCCCTCTGGCGACCATTCTTCACCCTTAGCATCTGAGAGCTGATATTCCTTCAAATGGAGAGATGGTTTCATCAGTAAGCGAGGCTGTGTGTTGTGTTGGCTGGAATAGTTGTCAGATGTCGGGATGTGCTTGCCATATGTACTTCCTGTGGAGATTTTCCTAATTATTAATTGCATGAGTTTTGAAGTAGACATTAATCAGCAATGGAACATTTTGTGGTTTTCGACAGTGAGATAATATCTCATAAAAATAATTTTAAAAGGCATTAAAATTTTCATGTGAAAGTTATTTCCTTTATTGTTTTTCATTGTCTACTAGCAAGCACATCTCTCTTTTTTTGGTATTATGCTACTGTTGCTTGAGCTAGCCAAAAATTCATTTTTCTTCTCTAAAGACAGATATTGCATGAAAAATATGAAAATTATTGTTATGGGATTTTTGTAATCAAATGTTGACATTATGGTATATTCATGACTAAACCCCTTAGTGGTCTAAGTATTAAAACACTCAAAGGTATATATTTAAAATATTTCTAAAAGGAAACCATTACAAATATGCACCAATGCTTTAAATATAAACTTCAACCATTTTTTTTGAATGTCAGAGCACCGCAGGAGCTGAGCTCTTTGAAAACTTTTACATCTTCATATCTGTATTTGCCTGGGGTTAATGGTGAAAAATTTCCGTCCTCTGGAGCTGATACTTTGTTTTGAATATAGGTGCATAAATGGTGCCATATGTGAATTTTTGTACTGGAAAATTTTCACTGCTAGATAATACTTAATGCAAACTTTGGGGCTGAAGACCCTCCTCCCAATTTATTTTTTGTTTAAAATATAGTGAATTAAAAAAAATATTAAAAAATATTTAAAAGATCAGACTTAATGCATGAATTATAATATTTTGTAAAAAGTGGAAAATTGCAGATAGCAAAGTTCAACAGAGAAAGTACTTTTCACTTCAAACCCCAAACAACATTTTTTTTTCCATAAATCAAAGTTTTTAATAAAAAGTCTTCTTTTTTTTCTTCTCTGAAACATCTAATTGGTAAGAAAATTCCAAGTCTGTCTGCACTATGTACCATGTCACAGTAGCCATGTTAGTATAGAAGGGACTAGAATAACTACTGAGATGAACCTACTCTACTTCAGTTGTTTCTGTTGTTCAAGGGCATTTCCATTAACAAAGCTCAGCAGAACAGTGTGAAAATCTGAAATCAAATCAAGAGCTTGGTACAAATCCCAAAGTAAAATTTATACGTAATTTTCTCGTTAGATCTAAATTTAAATTCCAGTGGCGTTTCCCAACATCTCTACAGCTAAATCAAATTTAGTGGCTGCGTGTACTTGCGTCTACAATCTTCTGAAATGAAAAAGGGCTTCTCATACATATTTGGTCTCTCTCATGTTTGGTGCTGGTTGTGATATGGTTTCTTAGAGGACAAGCCATCACGTTCATTGCTGTAGCTCTGACTTAATGGATAGTTCATGGTGCCGCTAAACTGCCTTCTTTTTTATAAATTCAGAATCTGTTTCGGGAAAGCAGATGTTGTTAACTCTGCATTAATCACTGAGCTGTGAAAAATTGCTTTTATATCTTTTAGATGCCTACATATGTGATAGAAAGGCACCCCCATAAACCCGTGGTTTTATGACGTATCATGAAGTATTCTATTGATGGTGCTGTCAAACATGAGCAAGAGCAAGCCAGTGCTTTGAAGTCAGCTTGTCTTGCTGCATTGATTCACAAAACAGGTCCAAGACATCCAAGAACAGTAAAAACTCCTATGGGCCAGCTTTTCTCTTCCACTGCTAACACCCAGCTCCATCTTCCACTTTGGATCAGGTATAAACCTGTGTTCCAGGGATCGAAGGATTCCAGGTGGAGAAGGAACTTAAGCCATACATACATACCTCAAACTACTAGAAAGTTTATCACAAACTCTAAAACAGATGTAAACCCCAGAGAATATCCCAAGCCAGAAAGAGAAAGACCTAAAGGCTACCAAAGAACAGATTAGGCACAGTTCTTACCAACCTACACATTTGTTCAATGACCAGGAGGCCAGCTCCGAGGTGCATTGAGAGCAAATGAGGTGGCTGGCACTACTTGGCTGGGCATCCCCACGGAGGTAATGTTGGCCATAAAGGTAGTTGGATCCCCATTTCCCTCTCCTCTTCTCCCCTACTTTTCTCTTCTCTCCCTCTCTTCTTCTCTCGATCTTTCTCAAACCCAGGGCCTTTTATATCCCGAAAATGCCAACTCATCCCAATGCAGGGGTCAGCCTGTGTCCCGAGGAGTGACCCTGCTGCCTTCCTTTTCCCATGCACATTCATCCTGACGCAGGGGGTCAGCCTGTGCCAGGAGGAGTGGCCTTGCTGGCTCCCTGCCGTGCACCCCCACTCCAGGTGATTTGGGATGGTCCACCATGGACCAATTTTTGCCATGTTAGACCCATCCAACACAACCTGCCAGAAAGAACAGTAATTTCATCTCAGATTAGATGAAAATCAGGCTGACTAGTTTAGACAGGCTTTTTTCATTGTCTTCATGCCTTCAATTTTCAGTCTGGAGAGCAGGTTATCTTTTCTGGTCTTTATGTGTATGTGCTGTAGGCACTTGCTCATTAATAGGTGGATTTGAATGTCTTTTTTTTTTTTTTTTCTTCCCCTCTCTCCCCCGTAATTCAGTCTTGTTAGTCAACTGTTAATGTTTCTTCTTCCTTGGGTAAGGTTTAGGAGTTAGGCTGTATTTTTTCCTTTATCAGTATCAGTATCACAAGTTTTCTTAAAGTTTTCCTCTTCGAAAAAAGAATTGAATAATCAAGGCATTTTCTAACTTGCATCAGAATTGATTTTATTGTGATGGTTGTATTTTGAGCTGTTTCTCTACTTTCCTGCAAATAAACTGAAAAATCAGTAAGGTGGGTGCTCGGTTCTGATCCGTGATATCAGTCTGATTATTAACACTTACTACTGTTCAGCACATCACTAGCAGTAGAAAGCCACATTTGTATGTCAGCATTTGTAGCAGTACCTTAATAAGAAATGATGATTCCTAAAAATATCATATATAGGAGTAACTTAGTGACAGGTGGTGGCCCCTAAAAATATTTTATCAGTTAGAGGACTTGTCAGAGGACTTGTTACACATGATCATCCTAAAGATTATTTGCATACTGTGGAAAGGCTGCCAGATATGTGTTTAATTTCTGACCTTGAGAAACATTTCTGCAATGTGATCTAAATGCCATTTTGGGAACAATTGCATTTTACTGTGAAATAAAATTTTTGTTGTGTTATTTTTGGTAGTAAGTAGAAGCTAACCACATTATGTTGATGCGGTATCACATTTCTTTATGAATGTTTTAACTTTTTCTTCCTGCAAGCTTCCACTCTGAGTAATTCTTATTTCTTTCTTACTAAAACTATGCTATGTATCGTTTTCTTTTTTAGAAAGTCTGAAAGGATGCAAACGCAGAAAAGCTATGTGGATTCATACTAACTATAGAGGATGGTATTGCACTCCCCCTCACTCCTTTCTGATCAGAGACTCTTCATCAGAATTTCATGGAACCACAGAATGAGTTGTGTTGGAAGGGATATTAAAGATCATCTAGTTCCAACCCCTTCTATGGGCAGGGACACCTTCCACTAGGGCAGGTTGCTCAAGGCCTCATACAACCTGGCCTTGAACACTGCCAGGGATGGGATAGGCACAGCTTCTCTGGGCAACCTGTTTCAGTGTCTCACCACCCTCACAGTAAAGAACTTCTTCCTTATATCTAACTCTACCAGTTTAAAGCCATTCCCCATTGTCCTATCCCTACATGCTCTTGACAAAAGTCCCTCTTCAGCTTTTTTGTAGGCCCCCTTTAGGTACTGGAAGGCTTGTTTAAGGTCCCCCTGGAGCCTTCTCCAGGCTGAACAAATCAGGCTCTCTCAGCTTTTCTTCCTAGAAAAGGTGCTCCTCTGATCATCTTTCTTGTCCTCCTTCAGACTTGCTCCAACAGGTCCATGTCCTACTTCTGTTTGGGACACCAGAGCTGAACACTGTTCTGCTTAAAGTAATTCCTTGTGTCTTAAGGTGTCTGTCTTCTAGCTACAGAAAACTGGTGCTACTGCGATGGGTGATGTGATTTTGAACAAGAACATGGTGGGTTTTTTTTTGTGAATCTACTGTGTGTTCGCCAGCTCTAGAGCTGTAGTTTAAGATATCATGGGGACCAACTTTATAAAATTTGCAACAAAAGGTCTGTTGTACTGTGTTGATTAATATGAGTTATCTAGGTAGACAGTTCGGAGATTTTGCTTGTTCTCAAAGTCGGTATCTCCCCTTCTCCTGAAATGGGGCTTGGGGAAGGGGAGGGGTGGTAGGGGGTTTCAAGGATATAATGTGATCATGGCAAGTAGGATAAGAGAGGTTTAGCAATGGACTTCGTACAAATGAAGTGAGAGGGAAACCAGAGAGTATTTCTCAAAAATTGAGGAAATGAACAGTGATACTTGGAATAGTAAGGAAGTTTTGTATCTGGGAATCATCAATGGAAGGATAAAGGATTAGGCTATCACCTTAACACTGAGAAAAGAAACAGTTGCCTCTGTGATATCCCTGAATGTAACACTGTTTTTTAAGGCTGCTGAGTGGGGAGCAGGTTGTTGGTAGTGGCTGTGGTCCGTTTACATGGAACACCAAGCCCTGCCAAAGGAGTGAGGCATTTGTGCATGTGTGTGGTCTGCCTTCCCAGGTGGTGGGGCTCTGATCTGGATTTAGTCTTGGTCAGAAGAGCCAACTGGTGCCATTCACCAAAATTCATCTAGTCCTGCAATAATTTGTTTGCATCTTTATGTGAGATGTCAGAAGTGAGCCTGAATGGTGGCCTCATGGGGGCTGCTGGATGGTTGGAGATGCACCACCAGGAAGCATAATTTAACCTTCAGCAGAAAAGGGATGTAGCCAGTTTTAAAGAAAATAGAGTAAATGGTTTGGTCTTTTAATTTTTTTTTTATCAGTATTGATTAATCTGCCTTAGCCTTTGCTTTGTTAAGAGGCAGACTCAGTGAAATCAATCAAAGGTAAGCTGTGCTTTCTTGTAACAATGAGATCCTTGCAGCCTTGTCCCAGAGAAAAAAGCATCAAGGGCTCTACTGAGTGCTGGGCAGCAAAGCCCAAAGAGGAGCTGTGCTGAATCACTGCATACCTAAAGAGCTTTGGCAGTTGCCCTCTTAGTTGGCACTGATGCTGTGAAATCTTTGGATTTTGTTGGTGATTAATCTTTCACAGCTAGAGAGTGAAATGTCTTGCTTAATTCTGTATCTTTTCAAGTACTACCACGTAATTGTACATAGCAGTTGAATGAACGTAGTACAAGTAATTGTGTTTTTAACACTACTAATGTTACAGAAATACAACCAGACTTTGGCATGATAATATGTTTTTAAATATCCTGTCTTGTGCAGATCATGTCAATGATTAGGTAATTAATGTTCTTAGCACTTTTAAAAAACATGTCATTTGATTCCCTGTTAACCGGAAAACTTGAATATCACCAGGTAGTGAACTAAGTCTGATGTGGGTTTGTTCTTTATATACTTGTTTCATTACACTGAGTTAAATTCGAAGATCATGTCATTCTCCACAGTTTAAAATTTGTTAGCATATTTTTCGATACTCACGAGAAATATTTTAAGGAAAAGAGAGATGCAGAAGAATGATTCATAGCTTAGCTATACTGCAGAGAGGCACTGGTAATACCCCCAATAATGGGTTGCAAACATGATAGAGGCAGTTTATCATATTTCAGATGTATACAGTGTATATATACGTGTACACACATACACACACACACACAATATGTAAACAATGTCTTAATGCATTTTCACAAATATTATGTATATACATTCACATATATATACATGAAAATGTGTTGTAACACATTGCTAATTTAACCAACCTAAGCAAATCCTCAATATTGGCATTGAGTGCCGGGCTATAGTTTTATCCTTCAGGCCTCAAGGGAAAACTCCCTCCCATGCACAGGGGAAAGCCTGGAATTGTGCAGCAGTGGAGCTGTATCGAGCACAGTGCTTCACAGATCTTCTGCGGTTACTCTGTATGATCTTGCAGTTTTGGTGAGAGCTTTCTCCCAGGAAAGGGTGGTGATATCACTTGTTGGTACTAAGCTGTCAAAAAGAGGTGTGATGCCATCTGCCAAACCATAAGAAACCAATGAACCTTTCCTAGTTCTATGTAATAATTACCCGATGCAGTTTTAGGGCTCTCTTCACAGATTAGTATATACTCTGAATGTGAATTGGTTGTCTATATAAAACTCCAATTACTGTTTTTCCTAGATAGTCCACAAGATGGTGGTGCACCAAAATTATCGCTCTATCTATATATTATGCTGTGTAATAATTTTTCTTTATTTAAATCTCATTTCATTTTGCTGGCAAATCAACAAGAACAAAAAAAATTGTGGACTTAGCTACCTTATTTTGAAAGTAGATATGCTGGAATTTATTGGGGTAACTTCTGTTAATGCTTGTTGTACAGTTAAAGACACCATTTCAAAAGGCTGTATGCATCTCTGAGATGGGTTTCTCTTTTTTGGCTTTGGAAGTAAAGCTTACAGTTAAGAATTACACTCCAGACCTTGTGGGACTTCGGAGAGTTGCTGCCTAGTTTCACTTTTTCCCCTATTACACACTGTGTGTGTCAGAACTTTACTGATCAAGTATTTAAGGTAACAATCTAATTTTTTACTTTATTTCTTTTATTGTGCATCCAAAATATTAACTTTTCAAATATTCATACAATTCCCTGAAATTAAGATGGGCATGAAAGATTTCGTAGGGTGGGACTGGTAATTTCTGTTGACTGCAGCTTCCACTTGTCAGGGAAACATTGTTGACCATTCCATGTGCTTACAGGTTCGTTTCCTAGAAGCCATTGTTCTGGGATGGTTGCATGGATGGATAGATGGATGGATGGATGGACAGACGTAAACCCCTGTTTTCTCCTGTTCTTATAAACTTCCATTCTTGTGCCTTCGTTAGGTAATTCTGGCTTTCTCATGACTCCTGACTACAGTGAAGTCAATCAGCATCTTATCATTGGTGTTGTGGTTGCACCTCATCCGTGTTTTTAGCTGCTGTGAGTAACTGGGATAAACTAGCTGTCTGATACTTAGTGCAGCTCTCCTGACAGATCCATGCAGGTGTCAGTGGCTGATGATTATGCTTCAGGTCATCATTAGAAGGAATGAGTCAAATTATTTTCTTTGTAGTCTGCATCTCTTTGATCTTCAGGATTACAATGATGGATCCTTGTACCTGTTTGCAGGTGGAAAAGGAGTCCCACAATACCAGCAATGGCCATATGGAGAAGAATTCCTGAATAATTAGAGGTGCAAGTACTTCCAGACTTGTACGCACCTCTGTCCTTTTCCAGGCCTCCACCAAGCCAAAATGGCATTGATATAGAGAAAAGGAATCCTGTCTTATTACTGGATTGGAGTTGCCTTCTCCAGCTGTCTTTGGTTGCAGGAGAAGCATGGGAGTGGGCATTATTGGTATGAATATGTTGCTAAGTCACTGTTCTCAGCTCCCTGCCTGACAGCTTTGTTGCTGAGCTGTCAAATTAAGTTGTCCTAAAGCAGTGTGTCCTATTGAGTCTTGTTCAGACAGGGATCTGAGAGTGTTTCCCTCAACTGAGGGCATTGCCTCTTCCTCAGCAACTTGCCGTTAATTTGAATTTCTCCAAGCAGCCGAGCTTGCTGCTCCAGAATAAAATTTATATGGGTGTCATGGTTTAACCCCAGCCAGCAACTAAGCACCATGCAGCTGCTGAGTCACTTCCTACCTCTGTCCCCACTCCCCCCACCCCAGTGGAATGGAGAGGAGAACCAGAAAAAGGTAAAACCCAAGGGTTCAGATAAGAACACTTTAATAATTTAAATAAAGTAAAATATTTTAATAATAATAGTTCTAATGAAAAGGGAGACAACAAAAAGAGAGGGAGGAGTAAAACCCAAGAAAAAGAGTGATGCACAATACACTTGCTAACGCCTGCTGACTAATACCCAGCATGACCCAAGCAGTGACTGGCCCCTTCCAGGTAACTTCCCCCCCATTTATATACTGGGCATGACGTGCTGTGGTATGGAATACCCCTTTGGCCAGTTTGGGTCAGGTGTCCTGTCTCTGCTCCCTCCCAGCTTCTTGTGGCCCTCCTCACTTGGCAGAGCATGAGAGACTGAAAAGTTCTTGACTTAGGGTAAGAGCTCCTTTGCAACAACTAAATCATCGGTGTGTTATAACCAATGTTATCAGTGAGAATGTTTTCTCAGAGTAAAGACAAAACATAGCACTGCACCAGCTACCAGGAGTGAAATTAACTCTGTCCCAGCTGAAACTAGGATAATGGGCTGGACAGGGCCATACATACCCTTTCTTACAACTACATAGAAGCAGCTGTCAGGCTGTCTCCACAGGTGATTCAAAGGCCACAGGTTGGCACAAGTTTTTAAGTCTTCAAAGTGTTTGGGCTGGCATTGCAGGTTTGGGGAGCTGAAGTGTCCTAGTGATCTCAGTCTGTGGACATGGTGTTTAAAGAACGTGATGATTACCTCTACAATAGTAGACCAAGAATGCTAATTTTTAGACCTGCCTGGATGTTTATTGTTTTAAAGGAAAAGCAATGGATTGATTGGTGGATTGGATAATGTACAAGTGAGATAATAAAGCTGGTTAATAAATACCATTTTGTATCTCCCTAAATAGGTCATAACTGGATTAAATGTGAACTTTGTGGATAGGTTTAGTATCAGATGTTGCTGTGAGCTTTTTCCATTTTCCTTTTTTTTTTTTCCACTTGTTAGATGTTTTTCACTTTGACAAATCTATTAACCTACATGTTTGGCTACAGCATTTGCCTGCCAAGCCTAGATTCAAAGTAAATTTTTTTTGAGCAATTGAGGCATAAAATAGTCTGTATTGAAAATAGTAACAGACACTTAACTCTACTCATTCCAGCTAGATGTCATAATAATCTGAGCCATCAAAGTGAAAAGTCACTTTTAATCACAGGTATCTTGAAATCTGTATTGACAGAGGATATGTATTTTTACTGCATTCTTAATATGTCTTTTTGAGTATTCTATGGTAAAACCAGGTTTGGTTGGTTGGTTTTGTTTGTTTGTTTTGGGTTTTTTTTTTATCACAGTCACTCATAAATGACACTGAATTTCTTATTTTTTGGTTAATCTACAGTACCAACTAGAAATATTTTGTTAATGTAGTTCTTTAGCAAGTATGCCCATAGGGCACATTCTGACATGCTTGACTCCCTTCACCGCCTCCTCTCCCTTCTTATACGGCCTCGACTATTTGGCTGTGGCTTTATCTGTGCCAGGTATGACACAACCCCTTTACAGCTGCCAATGGGAACAGCATGTCCTAAAAACAGTGTGATCCAAAAGAGGAAGAAATGTTCTGCTTAGGGCCAGGATTTGAGTGGCTATGTTGAAACTTAATCTCTGCTCTTACAATGGCTTTGCATCTTGAAAATTGAGGACTTGTCTTTTGGGGGAACTTAATCTCACTGTTCTATGGGGGGTTTTTTGGGTGTATTTCTCCCCCTCCCTCCCCCCTGCTTTCACTCTCTAATCCTAGGAGCACCATGATGAACAGGTGACCTGAAAAGTCAAATAGTCCAGAGGACAAGGTCAAGTCAACTTTTTCCATTATCAGATGCATATAAGATAGTGGTAGTCACTAGACTATCTGAATTTATTAGTGTTTCTGCTGCTGGACTTGTAATTGTGCTATAACTTTATTCCTTGCCAAAGAAAAGATAAGAATGAGAACTTACTTGAGAAATATTAAAAATGTCAGTAAAACGTAAGACCATTGTTCTTGCTGATCCAGTTTGGGTGAGTTTGTTTTAACAATAATAAAACAACCAATGAACACAACCCAAAATATTGCCTTGAAATTTGAGAGTTGTTTTTATGCACTTCTTATTACAGTGCCTTCTTTTATGAAGGGGGTTTGAAATCCCAGTCATGACAATAACTTTATTTCTTGTTTTGACGAGATGAATAAATACTGAGTTGGATTAATTCATTCCGAATATGGAGCTGAAGTTTGCTGCGTCTTGTGATCTGTAATGGCTAGCATTAGGCTTGTGGCAAATGTGCGTACTAGTAGGTGAAGGCAGAAGGGAGGTAGCTGAGTTCAGACTGATTCAAGTGTAGTTGTGAGGAATGACTTCTCTTTTGCACCTGAGAGAGGACCTAAGGGGTAAACTCAGCAGTCATCAGGCTGACACGTAAGCACAGTCAAATCAGAAGTGACTGCATAGAACTTTAACAACAAAAACCTGGCTATTGTTGTAAAGGCTAAAAGACAGCCAAAACAGTAGTTTGGGTTTGTCTCCTATGCTGTTGAAGATTTAGTTTAATTTAAGCAAGGCAAGTCCTACCCAGTTATAGCTGTGTTTTTCCAATAATTACTGTCAGCCCTTTTCTGTTTTTACCTTTTTCTTTTTTTTTCTCCCAGTGATACTGGCATCAGTTAACTTTGCTTTTTGTAGTTATGAAAAGACAGATCTCAAACCTTAAGAAAATAGCTGGTCAAGAATGCAGAAAGTCATTAGCATAAAACTGCAGCAACTTACCATAAGTCTCTGGAAGCAACTCAGTGATTTTATGCTCAGTCATCCAGAAGTCAGATTATCACAAAGCTAGGGGATTGTCTGTAGAATAGAGGCCAAAGCTTATCACTTTGACTTTTGAAATGCTTAACCCTTCCTCTTTAGACATGTTGTGCCCTGCTGCCTGTTTCAGATGATCATTGGGAAAAGACTTCAAGGTGAATTTCCAGCTGTTTTGTATTTAACTGATGGTTTTAACAATCAAACAAACAAGTCACAGCCCTGTATTAGGATGCTGCCCAACCCCTGGATCAGAGATATCTTGTTGCTCATGCCTCTGCCAAGATTTTACTAGCTTCTGTTATTTCATTTCCAGAAACTCCAACTCAGACTTGTCCTGAAATGAATGAGCACTCATTTATCTGTTGCTCAGCCTTTCTTCTGTAATATGACCTCTGCATATGACTTCTTTCTTGGCTTTGTGCCATTTTTCAGGACATCCTTCTAGGCTTGCTTTACTTTATACCAGTCAGTTAGATATTACTTCATTGGCCTTGGTAGGATGACTCCTGATTTGTACACCCTTATAGCGAGATCAGAATTGTATTCTTTGTGCACAGAAGTATATAAGAATTTCCAGCAATTTCATATCCTTTGTAGAGTCTGAGTACTACTGGAAATTACATTGCAATTTGAGGGTAAAAATAAGATTCAGTCATTTAAATCACACTGTATAAAGCAGGTGAAATATAAACATATACTTCTTCCTGGACCCGGGGATCCATTAATGGATGTCTTCCTTGTACATTTCAGTATTTGAACAGAGCCTTGGTGTTTTGGATTTATTTACTTCTTTGTTTAGCATCAGCAATTTAGAACATGCAGGTACCTTCTTAATGTGTCTGCTCACAGTCCAATAGTATGATTGTCATGGTTTAATCCCAGCCAATAACTCAACACCACACAGCTGTTTGCTCTCTCATCCCCTTTCCTCACTCCGGGCAGGATGGGGAGGAGAATTGGAAAAATGTAAATGCCGTGGGTTGAAATAACAACAATTTAAAAACTAAAATAAAATATAGTGATAATAGAAATAATAATAGAAATAATAAAGAGAAGAAAATGGAAGCTCAAAAACCCAAGTGATACACACACCACCTGCCAGTCCATACCCAGCCCAACCTGAGCAGCAGTCTAGCCTTCCGCTTAACTCCCCCCCAGTTTATATACTGGGCATGACGTGCTGTGGTATGGAATACCTCTTTGTCTAGTTTGGGTCAGGTGTCCTGTCTCTGCTTCCTCCTGGCTTCTTGTGCCCCTCCTCACTGGCAGAGCATGAGAAACCGGAAAGTTCTTGACTTAGGGTAAGCAGTATTTAACTACAACTAAAACACTGGTGTGTTATCAGCACTGTTCTCAGACTAAAGCCAAAACAGCGCTGCAACAGCTACTAGGAAAGAGAAAAATAACTGTTACAGCTGAAACCAGGACAATGATCAAAAAGGTAAATGACATTGGGAATAATTTAGAACAAAAGAGAGAATAAAACAAAATTATATTCCTTTGTTATTTTGCAATGTTTTTGCATTAAGAAGAGCTTTTGTTGCTCCATCACTCATATCTCCTCACCAAAAGAATGTTAAATAAGAATAGATTTAAAAAATAGCAAAAGAATCACTTCTTGTGTGAAGGGAAATTAAATAGAGTAGTTCTCTACAGCTCAGAGAGGAATGAATAAAGGGGAATATGATAAAGGTGAATAAAATCATGCCTGACATGGAGAATGTGAGCAGGGAATGAATCACTAGTATTTTCTACAATTTAAAGGGAATACTGTTTCCATGTGCAAGGTACAGTTAAATTGTGGATTTTACTGCTGCACAGTTCTGAATTCAGAAGGTATCTGTGGTTCCAAAAGTAGTTTCTGCTTCCAGACTTACTTGCCTACTGAATTTCTTTATAGATGTGTTTGTCTCTTTGGATCCAACAGATGTCAGTTCATGTAAATCTTCATAGGCCTTGAAAATGCTCATCAGACACCAAAGCCAAAGCATCAACATTAGTCTTCCTTTCCATGGAAAGGACCAAAGGTTGCCAGCCCTTCTACATAAATCATAAAATCGTGCTTGGCCAGGCCTTTCTAAAGGGAAGGACATACTAGGTGCAGGCATGCAGATAGAATTTAAACCATTTGAACATGACACCTACTTCTTTTCTTGTAAAGGAAATTCAGACAGAAATGCTGGCTAGCTCTTGCTTCCTCTCCCTTGTTTTAAAAGTCTTGATTTTGCAGAAAGAAATAGCACAAGACTCAAATATTTGCTGCTCATAAAACCATCTGTTATGAGTGAGCATATAATTTAGCCAAATCTTTTTCTCCATGATGTTGGTACTGGTAATTGTCCAAATTTCTAAATAGTTTTCCAAACTGTAGTTCTTTTACTCACCAGATTTTTGCATAAGGTTATCAAAAACTGTCTAGAGAAGCATGGCGTTATGAGATTTTTTTTTCCTAGTAAATTATTTTAAATGCTAACAAATATGAAAGTATCAAAAGTATTTTACAACTTTGGAAATTAAAATTCCACAGAATTTTAGGTTTATATTCCTGGATCAAATTGCTGGGATAATAAGCTGTGTCCTCATCAATATGCTTGGGTGGCTGCTCACCACATCTGGGTCTATCAATTGGATGTTTTCCTTAGTAGACTTGATAACACTTCATAAAAAGGGTAAAGAGCATCTTTGATTTGTTCTTGGAGCTTAACCTCTCCCTCCCTCCCCCCCGCCCCCCAATGTATTAAATACCTGACTGTGCAATTTTAGAAATTCTTTAAATATTTGTATGGGACCCCTTTGTACATTAGGTTCTCTTGTGGGTTTTAAAATACTAATTATAATTGGAAGTTCTTAAAATGGTTTTGACATGTCCAAACATCACGTAGGAAAGCATCACAAGAAGCAACGTAGAAGGCTATCATTATTTTCTTCTGCTGGGTCAGGGAGAGATGTCTTGCTAGCTCTGTTTGATAAAATCTTCATTTGACTTAAGTGCACTTTTTAATGATGTTCTGAAAGGCAGTGATCATTTGTGTTTCCACATTTTCATTTGGAGAGCATGAAGGTATGGTTGCCTTTTTGTAGGTAGGAGTTTTTATCAGCTTCTTCATATGACTTGGCAATATTGACTGTATTGATAAATTGTTTTTTTCCTATAGAAGAGAGATCGCGTTATTCTAAATTTCCATATGGTTTGGCTTCAAAATCTCCTTTGGACCTTTCCAGTTCTGGCATCACATAAGTCACTTCTTAGAGCCTGGAAAATAGGAGTAGCCCCACTGAGGATGAAGATCTATCCAATAATCTGCTAACTGGAGAACTCTGAGGGCCGCAGCCTGACTCACTGTGATCTTTTCTAGTTGTTCTGAAGGTTATCCAAGCAAGACATTGAAAATTCATCTTCCTGTTTACATATTGCTGGGCTAATCAATTTAAAAATAAATAAATAAAATGCAGAGAGCCATTATTCTACAAACTGTCCCTACTGTTGCTGTAACTGTGCTGTAGTGGTGAAGTATGGAAGTACAGAGAAAGACTTGTTCTTTCTACTTTTTTAACAAAAGATCTAGGTTTTCCATGATGCCTCTGCTTTTCAGTTTGTGGTGTGTGTTTAGTTTAACTCTAGTTTCCCAAGGAGGTAAAGGTTACACAATCATAAAAGGCATCTTGAGGGTCATAGGGAAAGTGGAAGAGGACTGCAAGCTATGGTGGTTTAGTGATGGGGGAAAGAAACCCGCGGCATGGTGAAAGTGGGCAACCTGGCAGCTGGGGAAGGACTGTAAGTGACCAGCAGGGGAGCAGTGGCAGTAGCCTAAAAGAAATGGTGGGCACCTAAAGTTGTGCAAGGAGTAATGAGGAGACATATGATTGAAAGGTGATATGGAAAATCAAACTCAATCAGCTCCACTTTTCAGGGAACAACTTGTTTAAATTTGAAAAATGATGTATAATACACGTGGAATGAATTAACATGCACATCCACTGAAAGTGTAATTCATATAGTAACGATTTTAGGGTTTTTTTTAAAGATATCCTTCCTTTTTTAAGTATATCCTTCGGTGTGGCTTCTATTTATATCTTTCATGTACTGGCAGGCTTGTCCGTACTCCAGACAGCACAGCAACAAACTGCCAGAGAGCTTTTCTTTATTCTGTAGACAGTCAGCAGTAGCCAGCCTTTGTTGTGGAGGTCGGGCTGACCCAGAGTTGGTTCCAGCGGCCTTCCAGGAACTGGCACATGCTGACACTGTGGAAGATGTTGCCTTCTGCAATAAGACTGTGCCTTCTGAGACTTCAAGTGCCATAAAAGCTAAACAGAATAGACACACTTCTGTAAAGTTTTGGATGGTGACTGAGTTTTGGATACTGGCTGAGTATCCAGTGCTTAAAGCAGGTGGGAATGAGGGTGAAGGAGGCTGTAGGGTAGAAATCCAGCTGGCAGTAGTTCACAGACTTCTCTGTCACCTGTTTATACTCATGAAAAATCTTGTCCAGTGCTTTTAAGTTGTTGTAAGTTAAAGTGCTTCTCTCTCCCTTGGCCTATCGTTGTGGGTGAACTCAGTTACTACACCACTAAGGACATAAATACCTTCCTAAGGTAAAAAGAGATGCTTCAGTTATGTGGATATGCTTTTGTAACACATTTATCATGGAGACAATAGTTTCCACCCTGTTTTAGAAGAGACAAAGGCAGACCACATGTCAGTACATAGTGTGAATACACTGCAGCATGGGTGCTCTTCCTGCCTCTATACATCAGGAATGGAAAACTGTCATCTGATTTTCTTTTTCGTACCTAGGATTTTGCCTTGGATATTGTTGCTGGAACACTGGTGAATGCTTGCTTCCTTTTTGCCTGGGTTTGCATACTTAACCAGACATAGCTCGTGTTGATTTTCACTGCTTTGTTAAACTAGAGAAAACAATGCAACTATACTTACAAATAGATGGCTCCAGGCCTTCAGAAAGATAGGATGGAGAGGGAGGTGGTGATGACAAAACGCATGTTTTATCTTCTGGTCCTAGTGCCGAACACACTGTAACCTGCTGCTTTTCTGAAGCAGAAAGCAGGTGGAAAAAATGAGCTCCAGAAAATAAAATTGTATCTCAATTACAATTTTCTTTGAGGTGCATACTGCTAGTTTTTATTACTGCTGTGAACTCTGGTATTTGTTTTGAATTAATGGGGTAATGGGAGGTGACTTCATAACAATAGGAATTCCAGTCTGTGCTTTTCTGTCTAGTAAAAAAAAAATTTACAGGTTCTGTGTTTTAAAAACAAAGGCATGAAATATAACAAGATTACACCCTGCCTGCTTTAACCGCCAAGGGTAGGATATTCTTCAAATGCAAAAACTGAGTGTACCTTGTTGTGGATGTAGGAGTACCAGCAGCATTTTGGATCTTTGAGTGCAATGGTGAGATCATGGTTATCATAAAGGCTATTATCATGATGAGACAATTAGTCAGCCTACGCACTGAAGCCTGTGCGAACTAGCTGATTCTGATGAGTGCTGCTTTTTTTTCACCAAATAGTATGTAAATTGTTCATTTACTGTTCACAAACACATAGTTCTGCATGCAGTTGTGATGCAGTCCAAAACTTGTTTTTCATTATCACTGTATCCGTATCATCTGCCAACATCACAGCTACTCAAACTGCATTTGTACTGGATTGCGGCCTCTGTAACTTGCACACTGGTTAGCCTGTCTTCATCCAGCTGGAGAATACCCTTCACAATGTATAATTTAGTGCTAGAAAGCAGCTCTAAGGCTACAAATTAAACTTTAACATTTTTCCTGCTTTTTTAAGTTATGTAATATATATTTAGAAGAGACACATTATTAACTACTCTGATATCTCTTAACAGCTGGAATTTTCTGTAATGCTTTTGCAATTTAACACTAAAAATGTTATAGTGTCTATAAAGAGTCCATATAAAATTACAATTTTGTGTGTGTGGTAAAACAGAACAACTTGTCCTTCTTATAATGTTGTCTGTCCCTGCCCTCCTTTTAATCCTGACCCATAAGTTCTTGGCTGGCTCCTCATCCATCCCTGGGCAGAGCTCCATGCATTCCAGCTGGTCATTGACATAGAGTGTGACACCCCCTCCTCATCTTCCCTGCCTGTCCTTCCTTAAGAACCTGTATCCTTCCATTCCAACACTCTAGCCGTAGGAGTCATCCCCCCACGTCTCCATAAGGTCATAGCCCTGCAGGCGTGCACACATCTCTAACTTCTCTTGTTTATTCCCCATGCAATGTGTGTTTGCATTTAGGTTGGGCTCCTGATGAAGCTGACTTAAGGGCTGGAGTGGCTGAAATTCCCTTGTGCTGCTCTTCAGGTGCTCTCCTGCTGGCCTGTGATCCTTCTGCAGGCTCTGGGCATTTCTTTTTGGCACTGGCATCAAACTGGTGGGAGTGGGATGGATTGAGGTTCTCCTTCCCTGATAACTTTAGTTTAAAGCCGTCTTCACCTGCTTGGCAAGCCTATGACCAAAGATGCTCTTTTTTTCTTTCCCTTCTCTGACAGATGGACCCCATAGATGACTTCCCACCAAAGTAATCAAAATGTGATGATAAGAGATGGAAAAAGCCTATTAGATCATCTTAGCCATTATCCTGGCAATGTAGAATTGCTCTTTAGAATTTGTTTCTGTATTTTTCTAGCTCATTTTTAAATGAACAAGTAATGGGCTCCTGTCATTTTCTTGAAAGTACAATTCTGTAATGTGCCTGTAATTTAGAGCAGACTTCTTAGTATATTGTATATTTCTATGTAGTTTCTTGTGTTTAATTCCTCTTTATTTTTAAACCTACGAACTAACTGTAGATTTTATTTTTTTATTCTATTTTAGATACACTGAAAATACATTTTTAAGATTCTTAAACTCACCAGAATAATTCAGACACATCACTGTTCTCTTTTGATTTGGATCTTCATTTGGAGCTCTGCAGCAAACGTTTCTGATAATATGAAGCATGCTAATGGTCATAGATTTTTATATTAGGAACTGAAAATATATTTCTAACTGTCCAAACCTATTAAGGCATACAACACTGAAATCAATAAAATAGTTTTGTGCTGTCACAGTAAGGTTGAATTAAGAACAGACTTTTGGAAGTTGGGATGCCTGGTCCTCTTGGTATGGTGGTCATAGAATGAGTGTCACCAACATAAATATTGCTAAATGGTTCCAAATATATAAATATAAAAATGGAAATAAATTTTCCATTCTAGTCATACTTAGAATTTTATATTGCAGAGATTTTGCCTGTAAATAGCTAGATAACTAGCCTTGTAAATATGTAGTATGTAGTTCCTTCAGGTTTCTAGTCTGGCAGGTAGGCAGGGAGATAGGAGTATTTTTATAAATATGAACATTTATACATTTGATAATTTAGTTGTTATTTTTATGTTTTAGACAATTAGTTACACGTTAGTCTCCTAATGCTCACTTATGTATTAAGTTGCATTAAGTAGATTGAAAGTTTAGGGCACAGGGATATCTTGATTCAGAGTGCTATTTAGCAGGCTATCTGACCCATAGGACACAGACTCAGGGCTTTTGTGCTTTGGTTTGGTTTTGTTTTGTTTCGTGTGTGTGTATGTGTGTGTGTGAGTTTGTGTGTGGTTTTGTTTCCCAATTCTGGACGTACTGCATGAACTATTTTGGTAGGGTTCAGAACTTGCCTTATGCAAAGCAATTATGCACACATGTGTTACTGCTTTTGATACTGTCCTGCTGACTTTCATGAGCTTCTGTCATAGTATGGATCCTATATGCCTTTCCTAAAGGTCGGTGATGAGGTTGTCAAGTTTCTTGCATTCTGTTGCAGAACTTCATTATTATTACTGCTAAAAATGTTCATTGTATCTTACCCAAATCTGTGTTGCTGCAAATTATACTTTTTACTCCTATTACTATCCATAGTAATACTGGAGAACAGACTATTTCTTTCTGCATTTTGGCAGGCTTTGATGGACTTGAGGACTGTTGCCATGTTCTATTAGTCATCTTTTCTTTAGGCTAAATGAGGATGTGTTTTACAGGCTTCTGATAGCTCTTGTTGTTTTCCAAACATTTGTATCTTTCTGGAAGCAGAATAGCAGAAGTCAGTCACAGTATACCTACACCTTTGCAAATGCTAAATAGAAGAATGTTTCATTGTGCAGGCTATACTTCTACACTCTACTGTGCTATTTGTCTTTGGTCCCATATTGAACTTGCAGTGTTTTATACCCTCCAGACTGCTGAAGTCTTTACTTGTTCCCTAGCCTGTTGCGAGTGTGGGTTTTTTCCCTCCACATCGTTCTCACTGAAATTCTGTTTTCTTTTTGTTGTTTCCCCCTTCCCACTCCCAAACCATTACTCTGGTCCCACTTACCATTTTGATCTAAAATATCTGTCTTTAGCATGCATACACTTCATGTAGTTTCCGTTGTCGGCATTGGTAACAAACTTCCTTTTCTATTGCCCAAGCCGCTAATGAAAACACTGGAGAGAAGCAAAGTCAAGACAGATGCTTGCAGAATATCCATTTTGACAATGAATGTTAATATCTCGTTCTGGAGTTCAGTTGCCAGATATTGGATTAATCTAACAATCTTTTCATCAACGTATGTCACCTACTTATGAGAATGTCTAGTACAAGTATTGCTTTTCTCCTGTCTTAATACCTGTGACCCTCTCATGAAACAAAATTATACTGTTTCCTCTTGACAAAACCAGTGACTGCAGTTCATCCCATTACCTTCCAGGTAATGAAAAATTCTTTGTTACAGAAGTTTTCTTGGACTGGAAGTTAACTGGACCAGTGTACAATTTTGTTACCCCCTCTTCTTTCAAGTTTTTCTTCCCCACCCTGTTCTTTGAAGTTTAGAACCAAGTTTGCCCTTCAACAATCTCAATACATCGCCTACTTCCAAAGTCTCAAAAAACCCCTCCAAGCCCCAAAACAACTCAAAAAGCTATACTGGCTGGAATTTTATCTTAAGCCTGTGGAATTCAAGTGTCCCAGCATGAACTGCATGGAGTTCACCTTGTTGTTATGTACCTATCTATTTTGGTACGCTTTAAGCTGTTCCACATCTGTTCTAGGATCACAATTCTTGCATTTTCTTATCTTTTGCTCTGTGTAGTATTGATTATTTCAAGTTTAGGTTCATCAAATATTTCAAGTAGAATTTATACTATCTTTAGAAAAGAAACAAGGTAGTTCTTTCCAAATAGAACTTCCATGCAACTTCCTCCTTCACAGCCCCTCCACAAACTGTTGTAAAGTAAAACAAAACACAAGAACTGAAAGATTAAGGAAAAAAAAAAAAGTAAAAAGCACCTTTAGTTTTTTGTAGGTTTGCATCCAGTCATATGGGTTTGCCTGGTTTTGGAGTAAAAAAGTGGGAGCAGGGAGACACAGGCAAATGAGCAAGATTGCAGTGCTGACATATTTGTCTTTGCTAAGTGTGTGTTTGGACATGTAAATAGAATGTCCAAAGCTATTTATTGCTAACTACAGATTGAGAAAAGCATTCAGCATTGTTTTATGACGGAGAGTGATTTCAAAGTTAAAGCAATAAATTCTTCACGTCTCCAGCTGACAAATTTTTCCTGGAAATTTACTGTCTGAAACAGGACACAGTGTTTCAGCTGAGACCCAGGCAAAACCATGTAAGTGAGAGAGACTTCTTTCATAGGTCTTCAAAGCTGCTACTTCTGGTTTTACATCCCCAGTATGATATTTGTCTTCTGTTAACTTATGTTCCATTTGCCATACAATGCAAACAAAACAAGACCCCTAAAACCTCATAATCTCCAATTCTGAGTTACCCCTTTCTGGAGCAGGAGTAATACATTCCTCCTCACGCCTTGTACACTGTGTATTTAGCTTACTAACAGGTCAGGACAGGAACTGCCTCTTACTACATTGTTCTGAATAGGGCAGTAATGTTACCTGGGTTTTCAGGAATCACATCAATGCACCTCTTCTGTGATAATTATAATTATTATGCAGGTAAGTGTTTTTTTCATATGCTAGCTTGCTCTTGCCAGGCCAAGAAGGAGCTTGGCCTCCTGTGGACATTAATAGCTTTATGGGAATTTTATGCATAAACAACATTTCTGAATCTTTGTAGTGGCAGTGAATTTTTTTCTTTTGACCAGCCTCTGGTAGCGATCTTTCTTGCTCCAGGGGTTTGTTCAAGCAGAATTTTAGCAGTGAAATTCTAATAGCTGGACTTTCCCCCCGCCCCGTTTTTCCAAATTATTTATTTATTTTTCCCCAAATAAAATGTAAAATGAGTGATTTATAATGTTGGTTGTTATTTTCAGAAAACCGAAAATTTTCATGTTATTATTTTAAGTGTAAACTTGTAGATTTTATGACTGGTATATGAATTTACTTACGGGAAAATAAGAAAAACATCAGCTGAAAAAGTATGCACCTGATAACCTTCTGCCTCTTGTTATCGATTGTTAATGTTCCTGCTTTTTATATTTTTTTTTCTATAAAAGTCAATTCATTGCTGCATAGAGTGTGCAGAGCACTTACTGCTGAAATCTTACTCAGGCAGCATGTTGAGATTTTAATGATTCCCTGACTTAATTATGGAGAGGATCCTTTGGGGATGAGGTAGAGATGGTCATTTGAACATAGGAAAAGGAATAATGAATAATTAAGGAGTCTAAATGAGTTTCTTATGCTGGAGTGGATTGGGGAAAATTTCTTAATTTTTTTTTATTTCAATTTTAAACATTTCCTTAAAACTTAATAAATTGTGTGTATATTGGTAGGAACTAAGCTCTTCACTGAAAATTCTGCACTTAGATTTGCTAAAATGGGAAGTCTGCAGCTGAAGTCAGTTCGTAAATATATCCTCTGTGCTTTTCAAGTGAGCCTAGGTCTAGCATCTGAGTGTGGCTCTGAACAGGGAAGGAACCAAAACTGCATCTCTCTTTGGCTCTCCACACATACCTGTTTTCCTTGTCTTAGGAATATTGCAAGTTAGTAGTGGATTTCTGTGTATGAAAGTAGTTTGGAAAAATTAAAAATAGATGCCACACAAAGCAAGCCAAGGAACCATTTTTCTTCCTTGTACTTTCTGTATTTTTGCACCACAGAAATTCAACAAGAAATTACAGTTGAAAGTCTCAGGGCAACTGGGAAACGCTGGAAACTTCAAAGAAAGCCTTTTCTGTGA